>NC_047031.1:11707174-11917313 GCF_902652985.1 Pecten maximus | reverse complement strand
GATTTTGACAATTGAAGTTTGTTATCGCTATTCCTCAGAAAGTACTGAAGGGATCTTTCTCAATCTTTTTTGTAGGTTCCCCTTGGTCTGTAGTTATGCATATTACATCTTGGGACCAATAGAAAAACAACATGGCCGACAGGCAGCCATCTTGGATTTTGACAATTGAAGTTTGTTATTGCTATTTTACAGAAGGTACTGAAAGGATCTTTCTCAAATTTCATATGTAGGCTCCCCTTGGTCCCTGGTATTGCATTTTGGGACCAATCTTTCTCAAATTTCATATGTAGGTTCCCCTTGGTCCCTAGTATTGCATTTTGGGACCAATCCGAAAACAACATGGCCGACAGACAGCCATTATCGCTAAATCTTAAATTTTATATATATAGGTTCCCCTTGTTTGAATAGTACTAGAGGTCTGTTTCTGAATTTACACAGATTAGTAACACTTAGAGGAAGAGAAAAGTAGAGAAAAGATCAATCAGACATGGAACCTATAAAGATCATTTAATGGTGGGCGCCAAGATCCCTCTGGGATCTCTTGTTTTGTATCAAAATATGTAATTAAATCAACGACCACGTGATCCGTCTGATCACATGATCAATCAGTCAAAATTGTAGCGCCTTTTTGATACGGGCTTCATCAGAAACTCTGTAGTGTGATGTTTGTCACTAGAGTATTTATCAACACGAATTAAAGGCAAGTTGCTTACAAGTTGTTAATCTGTTTGTTCACATGTTTACCTTATTTTTTCTTTAATTACTTAGGACTAAACTTTGTTTACCGTAAATTACGATTAACGTTAGTGATTCAGAGCCTGATCAGACTGCATCATTAGAACGAAGTCATACCCTTCCTACACTGCTCTGAGGCAGACATATTGTCGTCCAGATCTACGTTATCGCAGCTAGTATTTCATAAAAAAAACATGTATCATGGGTCAGTGATCTTATAAAGCTTACAAAACTATCGCATCTGTTAGTCGTAGTGGTCATTCCGACATTCGTGATGTTTACACCGACTGCACTCTTCCTTCACGAAGAATATACAGAATTTGGAATTTCTGGGATAATATTAACTGCAGTTGGTTATAGTATTAATAATAAAGACTCATACCATAGACATCTACATTCAGTTATCATAACTAATTACAATTGGAATACTCGCCGATAAGTCAACAAAAGAAGGTATCAATAGCTGTATTTGATATGTTAATATATACATATCATTTTCTAATGACGTTTTCATGTAATGTGCTGATGTTGTGAGATGTTTTTGGGTAGTTTTTGGGTGTTTTTGGGTAAATCGTTCTGCCGCCAGAGCGCGCTACTATAAGAAAACGTGGAATTATATCCGACACCGTTTAGTGTCGCTAAGAATTTGGTGCAAATACAATAAAATCGGGTGTGACATAACACGTACCTTACATTTATGGATAAATGAGATATTTATTTACCCAAGAACACCCATTTAGTCCCATGTAGGTGTTTTATTCCATCCGTATAGACCTTCGCTTTACGCTAGTTAAAATTTCATACTTGACTCGTCGCCATATTGCTAACTATGTAGGTCGCGGTCAGCCAATTACCCTAATCAGTGCGTGATGGAGTGAAAAGGGAAAAAAATACAACATTTATTTTTTTATATATTTTACCCCTTATAATTAATAAATAATGAATTTTTGAATTTAATATAATTCACACAGGTTTTGGGAAATAATAAGCTTAGTTTTCTTAATTTAAACTATGCAGGAAGAAAAACACAATAAAGCATATGTGGTCTTTTCGGTCCATTGCATTCCGATTCCGGTGGTGACAGGGCCAGAGTAAAATTGGGCTAATTAATAAAATGAAAAATAATTTTAGATAATCAAAATTTATACCAATTGCATACCATATACTACTTTTTGAAGTATATATATATATATATATATATATGTGTGTGTCACAAACAGATTCTGATGACCAGAAATGATAATGTTAAATCAGTGTTTATGGACTGGCTATTTGTGTTTTAAGTAGAATATATATTCCTATTACAGCTGCAGGCAGATGTCAGCAACGTAAAAATGTGAACAGGAATCAAGGTAAAAATTTTTTTTTTTTAAATGTGGTGGGGGAGGAAAGAAGCTAAAAGTGGCGTCGACTAGCTTATTGCCAGGCCTGCATAATTTAAGTATATCAAGGAGGTTAAATTTATCAGTTGATTTGTTTTCTGCTACAGAGTGATGAATATCAATTTCATGAAACCTCTTCTGCTCTCTTTGTTTGTTGTTGAAATGAACACCTTAAAAGAGTACAAATGATGCCAAGTCAATTAATTAATCACTTATTGCTTATTCATTGATATTTCAGGTCCACAGAGTTGGTCTGTTGCAGAACAACAGGCTGTGTTACGGCATCTAGGAAAACTGATTCTTTCTGGGAAACTTCCTGGAAAACTTGTTTGTGAAGACGTGATAAAAAAGGAAGCCATCCTTCACAGAAGACCATGGCAGCAAATAAAACATTTTATCAGAAACAAAATAACCAGCAAAACCAGGAAAAACAACCCTGTGTTATTACCATTCTCTTGAAGTCTCAATCTGAGAGCACTTTTTGTGCGAGGAAAAATGACCGGTGTTTTATTCTTACATGTACATTGATTCAACTCATTTTCAGTTAGCCTATTTGCCTATTGCATCACCCCAGTGTCAGCATTGCAAAGTTAAAGTTTTGCTGCGCGTAATTATCCCCTTGTGACGAATGTCAGAGGGGATATGGGGATGTTACTTTAAGGATGTAACTAATTATATAAGAAATGCCCCTTGTCAGTGCTTTAGCAGCTTCATTCCTTGAGGGATTTAGATCAAATTTCACACAATATAAGGAATGTAATATCTCGGACAAAGTACGAGTTTCAGGGTTGCAAGGTCAAGGTCTCTTGCTATTTTTAGAACAATTTTTTTGAAAATCTTTGTCATGGCTTTAGCATCTTTATTCCTTGAGTTTTTTTTATCAAACTTCACACATTTATAAAGGACTATAATATCTAAGACGAGTTCAAGTTTTTGGGTTGTAGTGTAAAGGCTGTCTGTCTGAAATATTGTGTCAAGTAGATTTAAAAAAGTGCTGAAGCTGTATTTCTCAAAACAGGGTAACAACATCCTTATGATATGAAGTTGTGCCCTTTTGCTTTTCGTAAAATTTTGCCAATACTTGCTAGAGTTACGTCCCTTTTTTCTCCGAAATATTGTCAAGTAGATCTATGAAAGTACTGAAGTGACATTTCTCAAATTTGGCATACAGCATCATTATGATATAAAGTTGTACCCTTTTGCTTTCCGTAAAGTTTCGCCATAACTTTAGAATGCATGTGACATCACATAATGAATGATCAGTAATCAATCGAGGATGGGTGGGAACGCTTGTATTGCAAAGGGTGATGAAGTGGAGGAATAGGGGGTATAATTTAGCCATTGGCTTACAGTTCTAGTTCAAATATTTTTAGAAAATCTGTGTCAGCACTCTAGCAGCTTCATTGTTAAGGGATTTGGATCAGACTTCACACACTAATTAAGGACCACAATATCTTAGCGATATTAGGGGAACGGATCTATCACTTCAAAAAGATTAAAAAGATTACATATTTGAAGAACATTTAATATATACTCTTAAGTAATGTATCTCTTCTAGTAAATGGAGTGTGTAAAAACATATGTAATGTAACATTTTGAAAACAGATTGAAAGCACAGTTGTTTATTAACTAACCAAATGAAAATCAGAGGGTTTATAGTTATTTTTATAAGGCCATCAAGCATTTTGATGGGACATAGTATGATATGGCATTATCTGTCGGTTCATTGTAAAGATATGTTTTCAACTGATTTGTTTAAATCTTTATGCTTTTAAAGTAGCATTTTGATTTAAGTTCTAAAATGTTTCTTGCCTTTTGTTGTTTTTTTCTGTCTTTTTTATCTTGTCTTGGGATCTATCTCAATTTTGACTGATCTCTTGTTCACTTGACATGTTTTATTATTATCTTTACATTGTAGCTGTGCTGAATTTGGATTTGGGATTCTTTTTACTGGTGGGTACCTTAAGTGTTCAAGAAATTCGACTTTAGAAAGCACATCATGGTCATATTTAATTATGCAAAGTTTTACACGGCTTTTTATAAAATATCATTACACAAAATGTTTTCGTTATGAAATCGCGATCTACTTTACAACAGTAAATAGTACATGAACCAGTATGTTATCAAGCAAAAAATATATCAAAATGGGCTTGAAGAAAACAAGATAGTTACAATCGAATTGTGAATGACTTTTGATATGATGACTATTTCACATGTATGTCCTTTATTGTTGAATAAAGATTCAAATTCAAAATAATTACTTTGTTTTAAGAATCTTGTGTTTGTGAAATGAAGTATGCCCCACTACAAAATGTCACTACAAGTATATGACCCTTGAACCTCCAAAATCTTTTTCACACCTTAATTAATTATATGTGTAGTAATGTTTTCACGTAAAAATGATACTATATACATGTAATTACTTTTGATCAGAATCAAAAATTTAAAAATCTCTTGGAGGAAGCTGATATGATCAAAGGATTCCATATTTATAAATGTATACAAATATGATAACTTGGGTGACCATTTGAAGTGCTGAATTGAAGGTTATCGAAACTGAATATAATGAGAGATGTAATAATAATGAGAGATGTAGGGATAATGAGTAATAATAATGAGAGATGTAATGAATAATAATGAGAGATGTAATAATAATGAGAGATGTAATAATAATGAGAGATGAATAATAATGAGAGATGTAGGTTGATCAGAACTATGGACAAGTTTTACGGTCGCCATCTTTGTCTCATTGAGAAATATTCTGTATCTTTGAGTGATATGAAGATGGACGTTTTTCAGTGTGCTTACTTGTGATTTACAATGATGACTCGGTTCTCATTTTGAGGACTTGATGTTTACTTGGATATGACAAAGGTTTACATGACGGGCGTCGTCGATGAAGCAGAAGACGCTTACTCTTCCGGAACACCTGGTCTTATTCTCTTGTACTTTTGCAAGGGTCTCCATGTAGATCTTTCCCTTATTTTCGAATTTTCGTTGCCCCTAGTTTAATCGATTTTGAGTTCGGATTATGGTTTTGTTGACGCTTTGGTATTCTCTAATTTATACATTACTTTTGATAGCATGTAGCTTGGTAATCAGATAACGTTGCATGGGGCTTTAAAGTTTTGATTCTAATGATAATGATTTATATCGATTTTCGGACGGCAAAATGTGAAACTTGAATAGCTAAAGGGTCCAATTTTAATAAGCAAAAACAAGTAAATGTACGAGTCTTAAAAGTTGTTGCACATTGGAGGGAAAATTATAAGAAACAAGAAGGGTCTCAAACATTTTAATGACTGATAGTAAATAACGACAATTTTATTCTATATGGAACAAAAACCAGCAAAATGTCTTTCTAACTACCTATACAATGAAAAGAGTTACAGAATTTTTTGCTTAATATTCTGGACGACAAGTCATTCTCCCGACTTCGACATGTTTGTTGAGGTCCAAGTGTATGGGGTGGGCTTATTACCAGACATCCCCAATGCACAAGAGGATGTCAAGCGTGGGAGTGGGCTTATTGCCGGATAACTGCGGTAGAGAAATGATTTGATCGCTGACATGGGGCTTGTACAACCCGACAAATGTGGACATTTCGTACACACCAGAAAATGAGGACCTGACTAGTGATTCACACAACCAGACAAATGAGGACATTTCGCACAACCCAAACATGAGGACCTACCGTGTAGATTACACAACCGGACAAATGAGGACATTTCGTACACACCTGAAAATGAGGACCTGTCGTGTAGACTACACAACCAGACAAATGAGGACATTTCGTACACACCTGAAAATGAGGACCTGCTTTGCGTTTCACACAACCTGACAAATGAGGACATTTCGTACACACCAAAAATGAGGACCTGCCGTGTAGATTACACAACCAGACAAATGAGGACATTTCCTACATAACCTAGCAAATGATTAATATAACATATTCTGGTGTGCAGAGAGCATTATTAGGCTTCTTAGCTAATAATTATTAGTACATCACGTGACTGAATACTGACTTACCATTGGCTACACCCATGGGTACTATGAAGCGATCGTGCCCGCTCACCCGGGCACTATCAAATTTGACGCGATGTTCAACGTGATTCTATTATGATGTCACTATTACGTTACGTCACAATGTTTGGAGAGCACGATTATTGGCGCGAAATTGAGAAGTTACGTCCCTTGCTACTGTTCTGGTTGAAAAGGGCTGATTCTGAAACGCCTCAAAGCTGGCCATGGTGTATTACAATAAAAAGAGTATTGGTGCATATTTAAATGGAATGGTGATGTACTAAACCCATTATGGCCCTGTTGAGAGGGCAATATTGCCTCATAGTATTGTCTCGTGATGAGATAGTACACGTGTGCCCTCGCCTTCGGCTCAGGCACTATTCCATCGCTCGACAATACTATGAGGCAATATTGCCCTCTCAACAGGGCCATAATAGATAATTGGTAGTGTCATTTTTATCAAATTTTGACCTCTAGGACGTCTAGATAAAATTGCTTTCTGCTCAAAAGGATTAGGTCTCAATAATATAATCATATTTAATTTGTAAGGTCTCTCATCTCTGACTGGGTCAGAGAACATCGATATTCTGTCTATATACAGCGTGGGAAAGATCTCTCTTCAAACATTTGGTCACGGAACATCAATATTATTTCTATATACAGCGTGTGAAAGGTGTCTCCTCTACCAATTGGTAATGGAACATCGATATTATATCTATATACGGCGTGTAAAAGGTGTTTTATCTCAGACTGGGTCATAGAATATCGATATTCTGTCTAAATAGTTTGAGGAAGGTGTCTCATACCAGAATGGGTCATGGATTATCGATATTCTGTATATATACAACGTGTGAAAGGTGTCTCCTCCCAGACTAGGTCATAGAATATCGATATTCTATCTAATTGGTCATAGAATATCGATATTCTGTATATATACCGCATGTGAAAGATGTTTCTTCCCAGACTGGGTCATAGAATATCGATATTCTGTCTATATATATTGTGTGGAAGATTTATCTTTCCAGACTGGGTCATAGAATATCGATATTCTTCCTAAATACAGTTTGTGGAAGGCGTCTCATACCAGAATGGGTCATGGAATATCGATATTCTGTATATACTTAGTATACAGCGTGTGAAAGGTGTTTCCTCCCAGACTAGGTCATAGACTATCGATATTCTATCTATATACGGCGTGTAAAACGTGTTTTATCTTAGACTGGGTCATAGAATATCAATATTCTATCTAATTGGTCATAGAATATCGATATTCTGTATATATACCGCATGTGAAAGGTGTTTCTTCCCAGACTGGGTCATAGAATATCGATATTCTGTCTATATATAGTGTGTGGAAGATTTATCTTTCCAGACTGGGTCATAGAATATCGATATTCTTCCTAAATACAGTTTGTGGAAGGCGTCTCATACCAGAATGGGTCATGGAATATCGATATTCTGTATATACTTAGTATACAGCGTGTGAAAGGTGTTTCCTCCCAGACTAGGTCATAGACTATCGATAGTCTATCTATATACGGCGTGTAAATGGTGTTTTATCTCAGACTGGGTCATAGAATATCGATATTCTGTCTATAAAAAACGTGTGAAAGGTGTCTCATACCAGAATAGTTACAGTGTAATATAATATGGAAATTCTGTATATATACAGCGCGTGGAAGGTGTTTCCTCCCAGACTAGGTCATTTTCTATCTATATACGGCTTGTAAAACGTGTTTTATCTTAGACTGGGTCATAGAATATCAATATTCTATCTAATTGGTCATAGAATATCGATATTCTGTATATATACCGCATGTGAAAGGTGTTTCCTCCCAGACTGGGTCATAGAATATCGATATCTGTCTATATATAGTGTGTGGAAGATTTATCTTTCCAGACTGGGTCATAGAATATCGATATTCTTCCTAAATACAGTTTGTGGAAGGCGTCTCATACCAGAATGGGTCATGGAATATCGATATTCTGTATATACTTAGTATACAGCGTGTGAAAGGTGTTTCCTCCCAGACTAGGTCATAGACTATCGATAGTCTATCTATATACGGCGTGTAAATGGTGTTTTATCTCAGACTGGGTCATAGAATATCGATATTCTGTCTATAAAAAACGTGTGAAAGGTGTCTCATACCAGAATAGTTAATATAATATGGAAATTCTGTATATATACAGCGCGTGGAAGGTGTTTCCTCCCAGACTAGGTCATTTTCTATCTATATACGGCGTGTAAAAGGTGTTTCTTCCCAGACTGGGTCATAGAATATCGATATTCTGTCTATATATAGTGTGTGGAAATTTATCTTTCCAGACTGGGTCATAGAATATCGATATTCTATCTAATGGGTCATAGAATATCGATATTCTGTATATATACCGCATGTGAAAGGTGTTTCTTTCCAGACTGGGTCATAGAATATCGATATTCTGTCTATATATAGTGTGTGGAAATTTATCTTTCCAGACTGGGTCATAGAATATCGATATTCTATCTAATGGGTCATGGAATATCGATATTCTGTATATATACAGCGTTTGGAAGACGTTTCTTCACAGACTGGGTGATAGAATATTGATATTCTGTATATATACAGTGTGTGGAAGGCGTCCCATACCAGAATGAGTCATAGGATATCGATATTCTGTCTATATACAGCGTTTGGAAGGGGTTTCTTCACAGACTGGGTGATAGAATATTTATATTCTGTATATATACAGTGTGTGGAAGGCGTCCCATACCAGAATGAGTCATAGGATATCGATATTCTGTCTATATACAACGTGTTGAAGGTGTCTCATACCAGAATGGGTCATATAATATGGATATTTTGTATATATACAGCGTGTGGAAGGTGTCTCCTCCCAGACTCGGTGATAGAATATCGATATTCTGTCCATATACATCGTGCGGAAGGTTTCTCCTCCCAGACTTGGTCACAGAAAATCGATATTCTTTCCATATACAACATGTAAAAGGTTTCTTATCCCAGACTAGGTCATATAATATCGATATTCTGTACATATACTGTGTTTGGTAGGTGTGTCTTCAAAGACTTGGTCATAGAATATTGATATTCTGTCTATAAAAAGCGTGTGAAAGGTGTCTCATACCAGAATAGGTCATATAATATAGAAATTCTGTATATATACAGCGTGTGGAAGGTGCTTCCTCCCAGAATCGGTAATAGAATATCGAGTTCTATCCATATACAGTGTTTGGTAGGTGTCTCCTCCCAGACTGGGTCATAGAATATTGATATTCTGTCTATAAAAAGCGTGTGAAAGGTGTCTCATACCAGAATAGGTCATATAATATAGATATTCAGTCTATAAAAAGCGTGTGTAAGGTGTCTCATACCAAAATGGTTCATAGAATGTTGATATTATGTCTATATACAGCGTGTGGAAGGTTTCTCATCCCAGACAGGGTCATAGAATACCGATATTCTGTCTATAAAAAGTTTGTGGAAGGTGTCTCATACCAGAATCGGTCATAGAACATCGATATTCTGTCCATATACAACGTGTAAAAGGTTTCTTATCCCAAACTAGGTGATATAATATCGATATTCTGTGTATATACAGCGTGTGGAAAGTGTTTCATACCAGACTGGGTCATAGAATATTGATATTCTGTCTATAAAAAGTGTGTGAAGGTTTCTCATCCCAGACTTGGTCATAGAACATCGATATTCTTTCAATATACAACGTGTAAAAGCTTTTTTATCAAAGACGGACTCATATAATATCGATATTCTGTATATATACAGTTTGTTGAAGGTGTTCAATCGCAGACTGTATCATAGAATATCGATATTCTGTCTATATACAGCGTGTGAAAGATGTCTAATACCAGAATGGGTCATAGAATATCGATATTCTGTCTATATACAGCGTGTGAAAGGTGTCTCATATCAGAATGGGTCATAGAATATCGATATTCTGTCTATATACATCGTTCGGAAGGTGTCTCCTCCCCGACTTGGTCACAGAACATCGATATTCTTTCCTTGTACAGTGTTTGGTAGGTGTCTTTACACAGACTGGTGCATAGAATATTGATATTCTGTCTATATACCGCGTGTGGAAGGTGTCTCATACCAGAATTGGTAATAGAATATCGATATTTTGTTGATAAACAGCGTGTAAAAGGTGTCTCCTCCCAGACTCGGTCATAGAATATCGATATGTTGTCTATAAAAAGCGTGTGGAAGGTGTCTCATACGAAAAAGGATCATAGAACATCGATATTCTGTCCATATACATCGTGCGGAAGGTTTCTCATCCAAGACTGGGTCATATAATATCGATATTCTGTACATATACAGTGTTTGGTAGGTGTCTCTTCACAGACTTGGTCATAGAATATTGATATTCTGTCTATGTACAACGTGTAAAAGGTTTCTTATCCAAGACTGGCTCATATAATATCGACATTCTGTACATATACAGTGTGTGGATGGTGTTCCATCGCATACTGTATCATAGAATATCTATATTCTGTCTATATACAATGTGTGAAAGATGTCTAATACCAGAATGGGTAATTGAATATCGATATTCTGTCTATAAAAAGAGTGTGAAAGTTGTCTCATACCAGAATGGGTCATAGAACATCGATATGAATATATAATTCTGTCTATATACAGCGTGTGGAAGGTGTTTCATAACATAATGGGTCATAGAATATCAATATTCTGTCCATATACATCGTGCGGAAGGTTTCTCATCCAAGACTGGATCAGAGAATATCGATATTCTGTCTATATACATCGTGTAAAAGGTTTCTTATCTCAGACTGGATCATAGAATATCGATATTCTGTCTATATACAACGTGTAAAAGGTTTCTTATCCTAGACTGGCTAATATAATGTCGATATTCTGTACATAAACAGTTTGCGGAAGGTGTTCCATCGCAGACTGGATCATATATAGTATCGATATTCTGTCTATATCTTTCTGTCTATATACGATTTGTGGAAGATCTCTCTTTCCAGACCGGGTCATAGAATATCGATATTCTGTCTATACATACATTGTAAGGAAGGTGTCTCATACCAGAATGGGTAATATAATATCGACATCTTTTTCTACAAACAGCGTGTAGAAGGTGTCTCATAAGAGACTGGGTTATAGTATATCGATATTGTCTATATACAGTGTGTGGAAGGTTTCATATACCATACTCGGTCATATGATATCGATATTCTGTCTATATACAGCATGTGAAAGGTGTTTCATCCCAGACTGGGTCATAGAATATCGATATTCTGTCTATATACAGCGTGTAGAAGGTGTCTCATCACAGACCGATTTTTTGAATATCGATATTCTGTCTATATACAGCATGTGAAAGGTCTCTCTTTACAGACTGAGTCAATGAACATCGATATTATATCCATATACAGCGTTTGGAAGGGGTCTCATCCCAGAATGGGTCATTGAATATCGAAATTCTGTCTATATACAGCGTGTATAATGTGTCTCATCACCTACTGGGTCAAGGAACATCGATATTCTGTCTATATACAGCGTTTGCAAGTTCTCTCCTCTAACACTGGGTCAAAGAACTTCGATATTATTAATTATGTACCTTGATGTAGGTCTTTCCTACCAGACTGGGTCAAGGGATATCGATATTCTGTCTATATACATCGTGTTGTAGGTAAATCGATATAATGTCTATATGCATCGCGTGGAAAGTTTTTACTGGCATACTGGGTCAAGGAACATCAGTATTCTGTCTGTATGTCTATATACAGCTTATGGAAGGTTTCTCCTCTTCCACCGGGTCAAAGACCGTCAGTATTATGTATATAAACAACGTGTGGCAGGTACCCCCTCTAATATTAGGTCATAGAACATCGATATTCTGTCTTTATACATACAGGATATCTAACAGTGTCTTCAGTAATACCAAATATTTTTCACGAGTGCGTAGCACGAGTAAAAATATCAAAATATTAGCTACACGAGTGAAATATGTTGGGTATTATTACTGAAGATACTGTTAGATATTCTATTTATCACTAGTGAAAAAGATCACCTTTATATGATGAATAATTTTCGATATTTCACGAGTAAAAAATGTAATAAATAAGGTGGAAGATATTCCCTCTAATACTTGATCATAAGACAGCGACATTCCGTCTATATACATCGTGTGGAAGGTTTCCCCTCTATTAATACTGGGTAATAGTACATCGATATTCTGTCTATATACATCGTGTTGTAGGTATTTCCTTCCTGACTGGGCCAAGAAACATCGATATTCTGTCTTTATACGTACAGTGTTTGTATGATCAGTAATCCCAGACATTGTACAATGCCGGTATAAGGTACCATCTAAGTATACCTACCATAAGAGATTACAATGAATCAGAAAAACTGCCATGTGTTTCACACATCCGACAAATGAGGACATTTCGTACACACCTGAAAATGAGGACCTGCCTTGGGTTTCACACAACCTGACAAATGAGGACATTTCGTACACACCTGAAAATGAGGACCTGCATTGCGTTTCACACAACCTGACAAATGAGGACATTTCGTACACACTTGAAAATGAGGACCTGCATTGCGTTTCACACAACCTGACAAATGAGGACATTTCGTACACACTTGAAAATGAGGACTTGACTTGTGTCTCACACGACCCGACAATTGAGGACATTTCGTACACACCTGAAAATGAGGACCTGCCGTGCAGCTTACACAACCCGACAAATACGGATATTTTGTACACATTAAAGAAATGGGAATTGTCATTGTATTTTCTCTCAAATGTGTATGGCGGATATCACCCATATTTCCCTCAAAGATAGGCGCGTGTTCTGCTGCATGCTGAATGACGTACATTGTATACAGGTAAAATGAGTATTATATTACGTGTAATGGGAATAAAGCCTGCTGCTCTAATGTATGGTCAGAAAAATCTTTGGGGTCTTTTCTCATCTTCCTTACTCTTTCTCTTTCCTAATGTCTGCCTTGACAAGACCTTAATTTTAGAGTTGAGCGCTCGCCCCTGTGATGAAGGTGATGGACCGTTTCCCCATGTCGTGACATACTAAAGTATTTGAAAATGGTGTCGTTCAGCATACGACGACTATACTGTTTAGCCCGTTGTCAGTATAATGTCACCGGGTGTTGTATGGTGCCGAGTGCCTTCGGCATTATACTTCTATTGAGGTAGCACTATGAATGAAGTAGCAATAATTTGGTGTCCACAGTGTACACACGTCTAGTGGTCTACTTTAACCCTATTTAATATATTTAAGGAAAAACTGTATAACAGCGTTGTGAACCACCCTGATACACACCGTGTGTATAGGGCTGGAAAAATATGTTGAGTAGACTGTGTGAAGTCACCTCACATACACACCTAGCGAATTACGTTATCTATATGGGTCACCTGCAGCTGATCCTGCTGCAGTGGCTAGCGCGGGTCAGTTTCTTACTGTCTATGAGAGGCACCAACGGGGTATATAACGTGATTACATTAGTAAATCTATATAAGAAACACTATTCTATCCTACTGAGCACCCCGTAGTTTTCCCGCAAAAATGTCAAGAAAACCAAGGCACCAGTAAACCTAGTTTAGTTGCCGATACTACACCTGGACATTGGTGAGTTGATGTTATTCTATTATTGCTTTCTTAATGATGATACAAGATAAATGTTTTGTATATTACTTTGTTGTATATCTGTATATATAATATATAAAACTGAATATGGAGGGTATAAATATAAGATTATATGTAATTACCAAAGTAGAATATATATGCATACCCATATTATAAACAGGGAATAAATCTAACGGGATTTAATATGGCTAAGAAAAAAAGAGCATTTACGAAATATTTTGTGGTAAATGATGTACATAAAAGTTTATCAGCTGAAACATGATATTCTGTTTGATTGTTTTATAACATTGGCATTATATAACTATATGCGGAAGCATTGTAAATTTTATATTTTTGATGAATTTCGACTATTTTGTTGTTTGTCAAATGATTATGTTCTGGCTGGACACATGTTTGTTTGGAAATCTAACAGGAAAAAATGGGAAATATATTGTAGCTTTTTATACATATACTTACTATTAGTGATGTACGTCATTGTAAACCTTTTTTAGCATATATATTTCAATATAAAGATTTTTGACTTAGCAATACATATTAGATTTTTGATTATTACTCTCTAACAATGAAACAAAACATGCCGCGCATTGTATTTAATGAGATTATCGGAGGATACAGAACATAAGTCGCAAAGATGCAATTCTAAACATGTTTGTGTATTTTAAACAAGTAACAAATTCCACATAATATACAAATGTAATGCAATAATACTATAAAATATTTAGCGTCACTATATTTAAGGATTTAGCTATGTTTGATATGTCAATAAACACAAGTTTATCTTATTCAGATTAATATAATGTTTTTATTGCGATTTCATGTAATATGGAAATACTATATTAAATGATTACAACGAAAATACATTCGTTAAGTTGTTAAGCATTTGTAGAATACAATGAAAAAAGTGATGTCGGTGGTCTATTAATTGAGAAGTACTGAGATATATCATATTTGTCAAATTTTACACCTGAAAGATGGATATCACACCAAGACGGAGAAAGCATTATAAACCAGAGGATAATGCAAAAATTTACCCTTAAAAATAAAATAAAAAAGCCCTTCAAGATTTTCTTTGATTACAGTACTATTTATGAACTAGTTTCTTTTTTTTTTCAATTTGATGTTGAATCACATATATCACCAAACCAATGATGGTGTTCTGGAATGCAAAAAGCTGTTAGAATTTTCATATACCATACAAAATAAGTATTGTTTTTCATTTAAATAAGTATCATGATAGTATAATATTCAAATTTGATACGCTTGTCTCAGGTAAAGGAGTATTCGTCCTCAGATTGTTTACTAATTTCTTGAGTATGCCGGGAAACTCATTAAAGGAAAGGCCACGAAGTGTGTTCTAGATACCAACTTTATAAAGCAGATATAGGAGTCCCATATCGGGAGCCCGAAGTTGGTTCCGAGTTCCGAGTTCTGTGTAAGTAAAACGGAACTAGGAACCAGTTTCGAGTTCCGTTTCAGATGAACGGAGTTCCCAGTTCCGTTTAAAAAAACTGAAATATTATGTATTAGCTTAGTTGGTTTTAGTCCCAGTTCCGAGTTCCGTTTAAGAAAAACTGAAATACTATGTATTAGATGATTGGTTTTGGTCCCAGTTCCGAGTTCCGTTTAAGATAAACGGAACTAGGAACCAGTTCCGAGTTCCGTTTAAGAAAAACGGAACTAGGAATAAGTTTCCAAATTCATTAAAGAAAATACTCTACTTACTTTATCTCAATATAAGAATTTGAAAAGAAATGATATTTCAATGAGTGCAAGGACACTTATCAGTCAGGTATAAACTTTACTAGTTCCGAGTTCCGTTTAAGAAAAACAGAACTGCAATGTATTAGCTTTACGAGTTTTGGTCCCAGTTCTGAGTTTAGTTTATGATAAACGTTACTAGGAACCAGTTCCGAGTTCCGTTTAAGAAACATAGAACTACTATGTAGAAGATTTACGTGTTTTGGTCCCAGTTCCGAGTTCCGTTTAAGAAAATCGAACTTCAATGTATTAGCTTTACGGGTTTTGGCCCCAGTTCCGAGTTCCGTTTAAGAAAAAAACAGAACTACTATGTAGAAGATTTACGGGTTTTGGTCCCTCTTCACAGTTTCGTTTAAGATAAACGGTACTAGGAACCAGCTCCTAGTTCCGTTTAAGAAAATATTGTATGCGTTGTAACTTCTGGGGAAAAGGATAACAACACGACTGGTGTTGTAAAATTACGAGACATTGTTGTGTTGTAACCTCCAAGAGAGAATGTTACAACGCAGTTTTTGTTCATGGTATATTGCTTTTTTTTACCCTTTCGTAAATTACAAGTAGCTATTTAAAGCAGCTTTCTAGATATCGCGAAATGTGGGTCCATGGAGGGAGATATGAGTTTTTATTTGTAGTTACTGTATCTATATGTGTGAAGTTAAAGTACACAAACAAAGCAATTACTGCAAAGTATATTTCATACACCATTTTGTTGTGTTTTTAATATGGCTTCTACTGTTGAGGTGAAATGTCTATATGATGACTGGGAACAAATCTTTAATTGGTATTACTGAAGTTTTATTCAACACAAATAAAAAAAAAATACAATTTCATTGAATAATATTTAACAGTTCTTTCATTGGCACCTGGAAACATAGAAATACGCGGGGTAGAAGGAAACTTCTAAGGAGCTGTTGCCAAAGGCCTTCCTTGTTATTCGCTGTCAATGATTAGACTAAATGATTAGATTAAATCTACAATTTGTGATATCACTATTCGAATATATGGTATCATAAAATGATTTAACGATATCATGAATTCTAATTTATGATATCATTAAATGAATAAATTATATCAACAATTCGTATTGATATCACTTTATTCCTTGAATTAATGATATCAATAATGGAATTATTAATATAAATAAATCGAATAAATGATAACCATTAATTATGTCTCCCCCGTAAGTTTCGGAGAGACATATTGCTTTGTTCCTGCGAGGAGGGGATGCTTGGGATTGCATTTAAGTTTTGTAAGTCAAAGCTCACATGATCTGCTACTGAAAATATTAAATTTATTCATTCCTTTGTTTCCGTGCGATAACTTGTATTCTTGTTAACAAATCGTCTCCATTTTTTTCTTTTTTCTTTTTGTATTTATTTTATTTTTCAAGTTTTTCAGGATAGTAAAATACATAAATATAACCAATATACGTTTATCTTAAACGGAACTCGGAACTGGGACCAAAACCGGTAAAGCTATACATAGTTGTTATGTTTTCTTAAATGGAACTCAGAACTGGTTAAACGGAACTCTGGTTCCGAGTTCCGATTTTCTTCACCGGAACTGAAAACTAGGACAAAGTCCCGTAAAATTCACACGTGACTCATAAATGACTTTGCATCCATTTGGCATATGTAGTTTTTCTTCTTCAGATTCGGGTCTCATATTGAGATAAAGTACATAGAATATTTTCTTAAACGGAACTCGTAACTTGGACCAAAACTCGTAAAGCTAATACATTGCAGTTCCGTTTTTCTTAAAGGGAACTCGTTTCGAGTTCCGTTTCTCTTAAACGGAACTCGGAACTGGGACCAAAACCAATAAAGCTAATACATATTATTTCAGTTTTTCTTAAACGGAACTCGGAACTCGGAACCAACTTCAGGCTATGGTATACATTGTAGGATTGTACAAAAGGCACACACGATATTAAACAGCATTTAAATAAGATTGCACAATTCAGATGTTTTTCCTTCAATGTCTCATCAGTGAAGATAAGAAAAAAAAAAAAAAAATAGATACTGAAAGGCAACTAAAACATCAACTTGAAATAGATCAAACACAATTCCGAAAATATTAATAGAAACGAGCACCCAGGATTCAAGTAAATATATAAATTGTGATTCAGACTTTGATATTTTATTGGCAATATCTAACATTAATCTTGCATTTTATTTTTGTTTTGTTTTTTAAGGATCGATGCCACGGAGGAACTCTTACTGACCACAGGAGAAAGTCTTGGTCGCCTTGTCAATCATGCTAAACGTGGTGTAGCAAACGCAACGATAAAACTGGTCGATTGAAATGGATAGCCAAGCCTTTGCCTTTTCAGCCTCAGTTTTGTTTTACCCCAACCATGTAGACGTTATAAGATATATGTATGTGACCAACTTTCACAGCTTTTTACATTGTTTTCAAAACATCTTTTTTAAACTGGTTTCGTTTGAATTCTATAGACAAACTTAACTGACCCTGAAACGAGTGTCACTGTTGTACCGAATAGCTACTCAAAATGGCATATTCATTTTACATAAGATTGTATTCCTTTCTTTTAAAAAATAAAATGGATATTTTACAAAAAGGAAGGCTAAGAAATGACTACGGTATCGATGACATACCCGGGGAGGAAAATACTAATTTGGCGAGTTATATAACCAACAGTATTCTGGCCTTGAAATTGTTTGTTAAATTAAGCTTGGTAATTGCGACTAACCCGTTAAAAGTGACATAACATCCAATTTCATGTCATTCAATAACAACTAGTAACTGATCTATATTTGTTTTCTTATGAGTACATAGTTAGCAGAATGGCCACAAAGCAAAAAAGAACAATAACATAAATTCGAACTGTACAAAAATGTATATTTTGCAACAGTTGAATGTTACCTTATCAAACCAAATATTAACATTAGTATAGTGTTCACACATATATATATATATAACAACAAACAAAATACAGATCAAAGTGATTTTTCGATTGCACATTTGCTTGTTGCATCCTATTTTGATGTGTGTGGCATCATTGTAGACACGGTGTCCACAAGGCAGGACACTATTGTGTGTAACATGTGTAAAATGTCAAAACATTTTTTTTATATAAAAATTTACAATCAAACAACCACAAATAATAATGTACAGCTCATTAGTGTGAATAGGATAGAATATAGTTAATTGATACAGGTTAAAACGCGAAAAAAACACACTATAGTAGAAATAAAGCCGCTTATTTGCTTGATAACGCAGAAAAGGCGTTATAACACGTACAAACACGTAACAATGCAAATCAAAACAGGTAATAACGAAAAAAGCCCACATTTTTGCGTACTCCATGTCTATAAACTCATCCATAAGACGCATTTGTAAATTCTGTCATAGAGACGATGGATGAGATGGACCGGAACATAAATGTGTACTTCCGATTGGGTTGATCAAAGAGAAATGTAACCAATACTAGCTCATTCAGAAAGAGTTGCTATAAGCTTTTTCAGAAGAACATACAATGTATATGTGAATGTAGATGCTTGTACACAAGGCTCATTTAAAATCATAAAATGAACTCCTAATACACAAATGTATGTTGAAAATAACTAATAAATTAGACCGTTTCATCTTGGACTCTTTCCAGAATAGATTCCGTAGGCATAACCAAGTCCGTAAATGATGACTTTAAACATATTTTATTTACACATATTTGCAAATAGGATTTGGCACAAGTTATTACAACTTATGAAGCCATTTCCTTACAATAGTTACATAGACAACAGATGATATTACAGACTGATCAACTGCAGTACGAAAGATATATAGGCCTACATAACATTAGGCACTCACACAAAATAATATAACAAAGTCAATAAAATTTTCAAACATGTTAAATATTGTTAAAATCTTGTTAAAATCTTCCGCTGGATTTTATAAAATTGTGTACTTTGTTAAATACAACACAACACGTAAATGATGATGCATGTGCCTATTTTATGTTCTGTTCGTCGGCAATGACCATTTTGCAATAAACACACACACAAGTTTGTTCTAATGTAATTTAGAATCGAAAAAATTGACAGCATTTGATATATCAAAATATCAACAACTGAAGCACTATTAAGTTAGTTGTTCCATGAATCGAATTCAGAATATGACTCATCCGACAGCCACTAAATTAACTCTAAAATAAACAAAAAAATAACAAAAAACCTTGTTGATCATCATAAATCAAACGGATCATTTTGAAATATTTGATGTGTCAATGGACATTGTATCAAAAAATGACAAACTTTTTTATTACGTGTTTCGATTTACGTTAATAAGTGTTTCGAATTACGTTATTCCGTGTATCGATTGAAGTTATTACGTTTTCAATTTACTTTTTATACGTGTGTCGATTTCCCTTATTACGTGTTTCCATTTGCGTTATTACGTTTTTTTTCGCGTCATAACGTGTTCCAATTTGCGTTATTAAATGTTTGTTTTTTTTGCCGTTTTTACGTCTTTTTCTTATAAAGAAAATAAGCGACTTTTTCCGTAATAACGTGTTTTTTTTCGCGCTTTAGGATGTGTCAATTAACTGTAGTTTATCTTCTTAACACTTGGCTTTCGTATATAAGAGGCAGGGACTAACGGTGAAAAACAAACACCCGTCTGAGGACAGAAATGTAATTATTACTTTGGTGTCTCTCTGATTGATTCGCATTAAGATGGCACAAAAATATGTTATTAAATCTTCAAAGTTCTTTTTTGTTTGAAATGAATATTTCAATTTAAAATTAAATGTTTGTATTTGAACACCAAGATCCTGACATGCATTATATAACGGTGACAAAAGTGAACAGGTGTCTGAAGACAGACATATAATCATTACTTTGTTTACAATTTTCTTGAGTTTAAATAATCATAAATCTATTTTACTTACATGTATCTGTCTGACTTATAGACTGAAGCCATTATTTGTCTCTGTGTCGAATAAAATTGTTTACGTGTATATTTCAAGTAAAATTGAACATTCACATGTCATAATTGTAATTGTATCTTGCATCCTGTTTTGATGTGTGTGATAACGTTGTAGGCACAGTGTCCACAAGGCAGGATTATATAGCAATACACAATTGTGTATAATAACATTATGGACACAGGGATGTCAAGGCATTTTTGATATGGAGCCTGAAGTTGGTTCCGAGTTTCAAGTTCCGTTTATCATAAACGGAACTCGGAACTGGGACCGAAACTATGGTGGCTCGTTAGGGCCAAGTATCAAATCTCGCATTCTCGCACTCTCGACCTTAGGTCGAAAACGCGAGAATGCGAAAACTCGACGGCGAGAATGCGAAAACGCGACGGCGAAAACGCGAGACTAATCTCGCACTCTCGCCGTCACAATTTCGCTCCCTCGCCATCGCTTTTTCGCATTCTCGCGTTCTCGACCTAAGGTCGAGAACGCGAGAACGCGAGATTAGTCATTAACGGCCGTCCTCGCACTCTCGCTCCCTCGCGTAAAAGACATTATACATCACTACCTAGTGGCTCCTGAATATATTAGGCCTACTTACCTTATACGACTGGTATTCCAAATTTGTGTAATAATTGAAGAACAAATCCCCAAATATATCATCCCTGGTATTTCTGTTTTCATTAAAATTAAATATTCAAATGTATAATATTAATCATTGAATGTACTGTAGATGATGTTTTTAGACAACGTTTAAATTGTTTGCTTATTACTTCAATAATTGAGGCTCATGTAGTAAATCGAAGGTAGCATATAAAACAGTTAGGCCTATGTATGTGTCAGTGTGTCAGTGTATCAGACCTATTAAACATTTTTTTCTGGATTTCGATCCTACTCACCTCCATCACCCACAGATATACACACAACAAAACTGTCATGATGAGGTTCTATCTATTACCAGACTTCCTTACGCGAGGGAGCGAGAGTGCGAGGGCGGCCGTTAAGGTCTAATCTCGCATTCTCGCACTCTCGACCTTAGGTCGAAAACGCGAGAATGCGAAAACGCGACGGCGAGAGTGCGAGATTAATCTCGCGTTTTCGCCGTCGCGTTTTCGCATTCTCGCCGTCGAGTTTTCGCATTCTCGCGTTTTCGCTCCCTCGCCGTCGCGTTTTCGCATTCTCGCGTTTTCGAAATAACGTCGAGAGTGCGAGAATGCGGGATTTGATACTTGGCCCTAACGAGCCACCATACGAAACCCATAAAGCTTATACATTGGGAACACGGACGAAGTCATGTGAAGTTTATACCCGACTGATAAGTGTCCTTACACTCATTGACATATCATTTCTTTTTCAGATTCGGGTCTTGTATTGAGAGAAAGTGCGTAGAATATTTTCTAAAAGGAATTTGGAGACTAATTCCTGGTTCTGTTTTCCTTAAACGGAAAATATTTTCTTTAAGGAATTTGGAAACTAATTTCTAGTTCCGTTTTTCTTAAAAGGAACTCGGAACTTGTTCCTTCTTCCGTTTAATGTCGATAGTTTTACTTAAACGGAGCTCGGAACTCGGAACCAACTTCAGGCTCCCTTTTTGATAAATGTACATATATAGCAAATATGTGCAATTATGTTTTGACTTTGTTTATTTTTAAGTGTTTGCATGTGGTCGCAGTTACCCTTAAAAAAGCTTGATAACAAAAAAAAAATGAGGACTCCATCAAGCAAGTTTTTATTATAACAAACAGACGTCACAAGGAATAATTAATTGCTTTCAGAGGTTCATTTGGTTTTATATGTATATATCAATTCAATATTAACTATTTCCATTACAGCATCAGGCTCCAGACACATTAGAATAAAAGACTAACATGACAATACAGAGCATGTGTCTGAAGATAGATTTTGTCGGTTTTTTTCATTTTTTTTTTTTCAAAATATATTTTATTTAGCGTTCTGATCGCGATATTATTAAATTGTGGAAAGCCTGTCTTGGAATCGGTATAGATCAGGTACGTGCCACAAATATGTGGAATTATATCTCTCATCTTGTTTTAATGTGTGTGTTAACATTGTGGACACGGTGTCCACAAGGTAGGGTTATATAGCGGTACACTGATGTGTGTGAAAACATTGTGGACACGGTGTCCACAAGGCAGGGTTATAGCGGTACACTGATGTGTGTGAAAACATTGTGGACACGGTGTCCACAAGGCAGAGTTATATAGCGGTACACTGATGTGTGTGAAAACATTGTGGACACGGTGTCAACAAGGCAGGGTTATATAGCGGTACACTGATGTGTTTTAACATTGTGAACACGGTGTCCACAAGGCAGGGTTATATAGCGGTACACTGATGTGTGTGAAAACATTGTGGACACGGTGTCAACAAGGCAGGGTTATATAGCGGTACACTGATGTGTGTGAAAACATTGTGGACACGGTGTCAACAAGGCAGGGTTATATAGCGGTACACTGATGTGTGTGAAAACATTGTGGACACGGTGTCAACAAGGCAGGGTTATAGCGGTACACTGATGTGTGTGAAAACATTGTGGACACGGTGTCCACAAGGCAGGGTTATATAGCGGTACACTGATGTGTGTGAAAACATTGTGGATACGGTGTCCACAAGGCAGGGTTATATAGCGGTACACTTATGTGTGTGAAAACATTGTGGATACGGTGTCCACAAGGCAGGGTTATATAGCGGTACACTGATGTGTGTGAAAACATTGTGGACACGGTGTCCACAAGGCAGGGTTATATAGCGGTACACTGATGTGTGTGAAAACATTGTGGACACGGTGTCCACAAGGCAGGGTTATATAACGGTACACTGATGTGTGTTAACATTGTGGACACGGTGTCCACAAGGCAGGGTTATAGCGGTACACTGATGTGTGTGAAAACATTGTGGACACGGTGTCCACAAGGCAGGGTTATATAGCGGTACACTGATGTGTTTTAACATTGTGGACACGGTGTCCACAAGGCAGGGTTATATAGCGGTACACTGATGTGTGTGAAAACATTGTGGACACGGTGTCAACAAGGCAGGGTTATATAGCGGTACACTGATGTGTGTGAAAACATTGTGGACACGGTGTCAACAAGGCAGGGTTATATAGCGGTACACTGATGTGTGTGAAAACATTGTGGACACGGTGTCAACAAGGCAGGGTTATAGCGGTACACTGATGTGTGTGAAAACATTGTGGACACGGTGTCCACAAGGCAGGGTTATATAGCGGTACACTGATGTGTGTGAAAAACTTGTGGACACGGTGTCCACAAGGCAGGGTTATATAGCGGTACACTGATGTGTGTTAACATTGTGGACACGGTGTCCACAAGGCAGGGTTATATAGCGGTACACTGATGTGTGTGAAAACATTGTGGACACGGTGTCCACAAGGCAGGGTTATATAGCGGTACACTGATGTGTGTTAACATTGTGGACACGGTGTCCACAAGGCAGGGTTATATAGCGGTACACTTATGTGTGTGAAAACATTGTGGATACGGTGTCCACAAGGCAGGGTTATATAGCGGTACACTGATGTGTGTGAAAACATTGTGGACACGGTGTCCACAAGGCAGGGTTATATAGCGGTACACTGATGTGTGTGAAAACATTGTGGACACGGTGTCCACAAGGCAGGGTTATATAACGGTACACTGATGTGTGTTAACATTGTGGACACGGTGTCCACAAGGCAGGGTTATAGCGGTACACTGATGTGTGTGAAAACATTGTGGACACGGTGTCCACAAGGCAGGGTTATATAGCGGTACACTGATGTGTTTTAACATTGTGGACACGGTGTCCACAAGGTAGGGTTATATAGCGGTACACTGATGTGTATGAAAACATTGTGGACACGGTGATGTCACTTCCATTATGATAAAGAAATACATATATAGAAAGACATGAAACGATTACTATACATGGAAATGACTTTTATTGATTTTAAATATTTAGAGAACAATTTTATTTAGTGTTCTGAATAAGATATCATTAAATTGTCGGAAGTCTGTCTTGGAATCTACATTAGTCAGTTACGTGCCCCAAATATATGTAACTGTATCTTGCATCCATGTTTTTGATGTATGTTATAACATTGTGGACACGGTGATGTCAAAGCAATGTTTTATTGTGACCTATAGCAAAGATGTGAAATGATATTGACATGTCAAAACAATTAATCGCGATGACTGTTATTTGGTACACGTTTGAATACATAAAAAACTATAAAAAAAAACTCGTATTTGTTCCTTTGACATTACATATGTTAATGATATTATATGATTTTATTTTAATTTGTTCATTAATCGATATAAACTGAATAGTTGAATCTCAAAAATTTTAGAGGATGTTCTTTATTATTTGAAAAAATGTAAATCGAAATTTGATCTTGAAATCATTTTATTTTCGGAATAAAAGTTTCCGAATATAAACTTTGTAGTTGTTGATGTGAACGTTAAAATGTAAATGTTATTGCTATTTTGAATAAAATACCATATGAACATTAATCATACAACTACATCTTATTATTTTTATTTACCTCAATTGTATCTTGTTTGGTAATGGTGTAAATTATTTGAAATCTCACTCTGTTATTCATTAATTATTTATAGCCAGTTGACAATACTGATGCTGGCGACATTTACACATTGAAAACAAAATCTAGCAGGGGCCATACCAACAATATATTTAGAGATGCTGCTGATAACAATGACAACCTAGATCGCACCATTTTATGGAATGGTCGGTCTGTAATAGACACTATGATTTTGTTCCAAGTACATACAATTTAAAGATGTGAACGTTTAATGATATGACATCGCTTATTTATTATCAAGTCGAAATGTCATACAAAAATATTTCGATAAAACAATATTTCTCTGTCAGTGACTTAATATATATATAGTGTGTGTATTGCATATGTATCACTGTCTTTGTGGACACGGTGTCCACAGCGCAAAATTTGTGTCCACAAGTACGGGTGTCGTAGTTTTTTAAATTATGGTTTTACCTCAAAATTTAATGAGTGTATACACAACTGTAATGCATTTGTCCTTAATTCGAAAGAACAACACTTGTTTTCGTTACTATAAACAGAAGTGTCCATAAGGTTGGTTTACAGTTGGTGGTTCACAACTACAGTAACCCGAGTATGTGTGTGTGTGTGTGTGTGTGTGTGTGTGTGTGTGTGTGTGGGGGGGGGGGGGGGGTTGGTTGGTTGGTTGGTTAAGTTTATAAAACGATTTACCCCAAAACACCCTTTTTACGAGGGGTCTGGGAGCCAAGATTTTCGAAACGGACGGGGAAGTGATTTAGTAATAATGCGAATTTTTCCCTATTTTTAGGGTTATAAAAAAATTCCTCATCCGAAAAAGGGAAAATTTACCTAGAATAGGTATTCACTTTAAAAACTTATTTTTTTTCTTTAATAATTGACAGGTTTTTAACTTTTCGAATCTGACAGAATGTGTATCTAAAGCGAACCTTATATGCTGCTAATTTGTCGACAACAGGTGCCAGTGCCGTTTCATGTTATACGGTGTTTCCTCATTCGTACCTGTCGGTAATTTGTATCACTCTATTCACGTTAAAACCGCGCATTCTTATCCATGTTGTGTTTCTGTCTTATTCTAATAATGAAACCAATCAACTTCACAAATTATCCTCAACTTACCGAATTTATGTGATGAAGTGAAGCAAAATTTCGTATTAAGATATAAATATTGACTTTCCAGGCTAGTGCAGACGACTGACACACAGGTTCCGGACGTACAAGATTAAGTTTTTATCGTTGCCTTCAAGAAAACATTTTCGGTTCGAAAATTTACAGATATTTATCGAATTGAATATAAAAATTCGCTGTTTTTTCCCTTTTTCAGATTTTGGATGTCAAAAAGTGGGGGCAAAAAGATATGTTTGCCCCCCCCCCCCCCCCACTGTAAAGACTGCCCCCCTCTCGCTTCCTACGCCACTGCAAGAGAAATATATCTTCAATATAATAATTCGCTGAAGCCATTACATCCATTGTATGATGATCGAACCTCATCACAAACCAATTAAACCAATGTACATGATTATATAAAAAGCCAAAGGTCTGCCATGGGAGTGTGGGTTTAACGCCACGTCACAAACTTGTCGATATAGGCATGTACTTCCGGTTTAAGGATGCTGAAGTGAACATGAAGGACATGAAGTTATTAACGAGATATTTGTTAATGTTTGAGGTGAACGTTCACATCCTTCCATTGATTCAGACAGAACAAATCGAGAATCTGTGATCAGTTACTAAAAAAAAAAAATCAATAAAAGTAAACATTTGTCAATGCTAGTTATGCTGCTGTCACACTTGACCGGATTGGTGTACCGGACATCAACGGATAGAAATTTTTGTTATCCGGCGGTATACGGTGGCAAAGTTGTCAGTCCGGTAGAAAAATCCAAACTGACGACGTACTTGCACCGAATATGGAACGGATAAAACGTACCAATAACGAACATGTAACGTACGGCTACCGTACTACCAACCGGGTGTCTCCGAATGAGTAACGAACAACAAACGAACATGAACCGGTGAATCAGGACGTGTACAGGATGCATTCGGGACAAACCGAACACCTAACGGACATTAACGCGCGCGTGCAGAAAAACACAAGATATATGCATTTCTCCGGCGATCAGTTGTCAAAAAGTTACAGTGCTGACTGCCTCGCCAAAATGCCTCGCGGTAGAAAAATAAAAAAACGTTCCTGCAAAAGCGCAAGACACAGAAGAAGTGTCTGTCGATGCTGTTGATGCTGTTGCACAGGAAACCGAAACTGAAACTGAAACAGAGCATGATAAAGGTGGTGATGATATTCCAGTTGAAGGTGGCGAAGTAGAAGTTGATACTGTACTTGTAATGCAGGTCAGTTCCTCCCCCCTGTAGGTATCCTGTAGGTATCCTGTAGGTATTCTGTATTCATCCGTTCTGTGCGTGTTATCCGTTTTCAATCCGTTTGTCTATTCGTCGTATCCGGTGTTAATCCTGCAAGCATCCTGTGTTTGTCCGTTATGTGTTCGTTATGTGTCCGGTGAAGGTCCGGTTTATGCGTGGCGTATGCGTTCAAGTTCCATCAACGGACTGGGTAACGCATGCCCCCCGTACACCTACCGCATATAAACGAACAATGACAGGATATATACAGGACAAAACGGACATGCACAGGACAGCCAACGAATATTCTTATCCGTTACTGTCCGTTTCAACGGATACCACCGGACGCACCGTACATCACCTGACATGAAACGAATGAACCGAACATAAAACGGACATTAAAGCGGATATTGACGAACATCACCGGATATCCAAAAATGTTATCCGTTTCACGTCCGGTGGCCCAATCCGGTAAAGTGTGGCAGGGGCAATAACACAATCTTCATCTTCGTGCATCATAATGGGCAATACGTAACCTGTACGTACATTTACGTATCCTCATTTCACCTCAAACACTAAAAGAAAATCATGTTAATGACTTAATATCATAGTTAATTGTTCTAGATGATATGTAACCTGAACGTAGATATCCCAGTTTCACCTCAAACATTAAAAAAAAGAGAGAGAAAAATCACTTTGATAACTTGATGTCCTAGTGAATCGTACTGGGTGATATGTAATAGATACATAATGGGTACGAGTGATGTATCGGATATATCACACGAGTGCGTAGCACGAGTGTGATATATGCGATACGTCACGAGTACCCATTTTGTATCTGTTTTATCCAATGACAGCCGAGGTTTTGTCACCCACGTGCCTAGGGGTGGAGCTATAAAATTGATCAGAACCTGTCACTGTGATATGTTTCCCGCCAATTTCTGACACGTTTTGTTTTCTGTCACAGTAGCCCATTCATTTCTAGTGAGACTGTCAACCATGACGGATCAGGTACTGATCACTGATGTCGATGTGTTCACTGACCTCGACGATATAACATTATCACAGGCCGTAGACAAGTATGAGTATGAACTGGAAGATAGTGACACGGTAGCTACTGACATTGGATTATTTGATACCAAGGAATTAACTCAACCAATTGGTGTAAATAAACTGAATGGTAATGTGAAAAACATGTGAAAGACTGCAGGATTCGAGGGAAATTACACAAACCGCTCCGGAAAGAGGACCTGCGCTACTTCCCTTTACCAAGCAGGTAAGTCTAAAATCATATCGTTTGAACAAATTGTGAAATGAAATATTTGTCGTAAATTTCGACGTTGACAATGTCACAAAATCCTTTCAAAATCTGTGAAATTATTTAAATACATCGATGAATCGGTTAATCGGTATTTTTAGCCAAGCGTCCTGTTATCATTTTCATCACTATTTTGTTTATGATAGGATTTTTGTGCAACGAAAGTATATTGTTACATTTGGCGTAATCTGTATAACCATTTTTTTTTAAATGACTGAAATTTTATAATATGTATCATGTGATGTATGCGTTTTTATTACTGATCTGTTAAAAATATATATTCTACTTAATAAAATATGAACAGGATTTTATATTCTGTTTTGTCAGGTTTTGATGAACAACTCATTATGGACAGAACGGTACATCGCAGCAGGGCTGTACGTGCATACAAGGTGAAGAAAGAAGACAGAAAAAATTTAAACGGCACTCGTATTTCATTAAATTTTGTTTGAAATGCATTTCCTGTCTTTGTTCGATCATTTGTCACGCCTACATTTGAAATTGGCCCCGCCTCAAGACTGAGGCATGGACCAATCAGAAATGCCATGTGATATTTCAGATATCACATATGTGATATTTGAAATATCACATAGTATGCAATATATCGCCAACAAAAGATCAAAGAAAAACCGAGGCGTCATTGGATAAGTAACCTGAACGTACAAATCGAGAACATGTAGAGTTAGCCCGAGTTTTCTCTGGCCCTGTCACCATGTCTGGTGTAGGCATGGTGACAGGGCCAGAGCACAGGCGCTTGCATAGAAAATATCACTTTCGATTTTTTTTTTTTTTTTTTTGTATTTGTTTTATTTTTCAATGTTAAGCATGATAAACATAAATGACAAAAACATCTTTCACACACTCACACATTCTCAATTAAATAGAAGGTACATTTTAATAGTACATATCATCGACTTTCAATACCACTATAAAGCTTTTCACTGCAGGAAAGAGATAAAATGAAAAAAAAAAAAAATACAAAAAAACAAGGGGAGAATAAGCATGTGTAGGTAAAATAAGTGGATACTAAGTACATACATAAATAAATAAGTAGATAAATACACAAATAAATAAAGCAGCAAGAAAGCAGATAGATGGTAATATGCTTGTACCTATTAGCCAAACAAACATACAAACAAGCATTTTCACACCCATACACACCCTCACACGCAGACACACCCACACTCACACACACATACACACACAAAAGTGAAGAGAGAGAGAGAGAGAGAGAGAGAGAGAGATGTGGGAGCGGGAGGAGAGAAGAGAGGAGGGAAGAGGTATATTTTCCTTTAAACATTTGATGACATAATAGATTTTGTAAAGAATACATAAATATATGTGTATATCTATAAATGATATACAGAGTGCTAAAACTAATAATAAAAGTATGTAAATTAATCAACTTCGTAAATCTAATAAGTGAATATACACTTACTTTATCGATTAAAAGCCTGAATATTACAATATATAACAAGAGTTCCAAGATATGACCGTTGTCGAAGGGCTTGTAATCATATATATAATACTTCATGGCTGTTCAAGGTCATTTAAAAACACTGGAAGTTTGATATTAAAGGTCTAATAGAGGTTTCCATTTATTCCATTGTTTTTTAATACTTTCTTTTTGACCCTTTATATATTTTTGAACCTTGAAATTATCTTTAATGGTATTAATCAAAGCGTTGATATTCAGAGAACTGTTAAGACATCTAGTTTTGTATATATAGTTTTTTTTATAATAATCAATATTTCATTATCAACATAGCTACATTGGTGTGAAACTATTCCAAAAAGAAATGATTCTTTATTATAAGCAAAAAGTACTAAAAGTCCATCTAACAGGTTTTCTAATCTCTGTAGGAACACTTGTACTTCTCTACATTCCCATAAGCAATGCAAAATTGACTCATTTTCTAAATTACAAAAAGTACATAAAGGACTTGGTTTTAAGTTTATTTTATGGAGAAAGGTGTTTGTTACTAAAATATGGTGGATGATTCTAGTTTGAAACCATATCAATTTTGAATTTTTAGTTACGGTAAAAGGAAGTTTATATATTTTTGACCATTTTTCCTTATCAAACTTGAACTCTTGGTTCCATTTACTGGTGCCAGTAGGTGTTGATGCTCGAGCTATGATTGAATTATAAAAGTCTTTAACTCCCTTTTTATTTTTGAAAAATATTTCAAGTATAAGTGGTATAATAGGCTTAGGAATTCTTTCAATCTGAACATTGTGATTTCTAAAATAGCTTTTGATAGCCAATATTTATCCATGATATTGCAGAAAATTGGTATTAATTCTAAAATTTTGCAAAAACTCCTCATAAGAAAGAAAGGTTAAGTTGTCTGGATTTTTTACTAAATCATTCACTATAAAAACACCTGCCTTGAACCAATTTTGAAAAAAACAAAGTTATTATTAACCTGGATATTTTTGTTAAACCAAAGAGGAGACTTTAGAATATACTTTTTCATGTTCTGTTTCATATACTCTGAGTTGTTTAAAATGTCCCAAGCTTTAAATACATCTTTCCAAAAAACAATTCTGCTGTTAGATCTACACATTTGTATATATTCCGTTCCACAATTATACAGCTTGTTTAAATCAACAGTTGACTTAAGAATTAAAGTCCATTTTCCTGATGACTGAAATAGCCTTCTTATCCAGCTAAGCTTTAGAGAATGGATAAACACATATAAGTCGACCATTTTAAGCCCACCATCTATATAATCTTGTACAATAACGTCTTTTTTAATCTTGTGACATTTTCCATTCCATAAAAAATCCAATAATAAAGAATTTAACTGTCTGATAAATTTCTCAGGTGGGTTAGGCAAAGTAATAAATAAATAGTTAAGTTGTGAAATCAATAAGGACTTAACGACATTAATTTTACCAATTGGCGTCAAACTCCGCCTTTTCCACGCACAAATAAGTGCTTTAAGCTTTACAATTTTCTTATCAAAGTTTAATTTTGGAATTTGATCTAAGTCAACTGAAAATTCTATCCCCAAAAATGTAAACGTATTTTTTCCCCACTTTAGGTTCAAGTCTGGTCGATACGTTAAATCACTGCATTTACAACTACCTAGCCATATTACTTGAGTTTTATTGGTATTAATATTTAAACCAGAGATTTTTGAAAAATTATTTAACTCAAAAACAAACTCACTAAGCGACCTCTCTGACTCGTCTAATATCAAACCAGTGTCGTCTGCATACTGTACATTCAAAATTGGTATATTCTCAACCTCAATGCCCTTAATGTGGTTATTATTTTTAATTCTTGCAGCTAAAACTTCAGCACATAATATGAAAATATATGGAGCTATTGGATCACCTTGACGACAGCCACGTTCAATATTTATATGTTGAGATATATTTCCACCTTGATTTATAGAGGCATATACATTATGAAATATTTTTATCCATCTTCTTATATCATCCCCAAAGTTAAAATATTGTAGAACTCTATCTATAAATCTCCATGAAACTGAATCAAAAGCCTTTTCAAAATCTATTAACATTAACATAACAGGAATATTTTGTTGTTCTGCATACTGCATCATGTCATAGACTGTACGGATGTTTTCCACAATATACCTGCCTGATAAGAACCCTGTCTGGTCTTCATTAATAATATTACCCAAAATAGTTTTTATCCTATGTGAAATTACCCCAGATGCAATTTTATAAATGATATTTAATAATGTAATTGGCCTCCATTTTTTTAAAAAAATGACGTGGCTTGTCCCCCTTAGGAATGCAAACAATTATACCATGCCTTTGTGTTATTGAACATTGACCTGTTGAGAAAGCATAATTTAACTAATTTTCATAGAATGACCTTACTTCTGATAAAATATCCCCTTGTTTAGTTATAATATCACCATTGTCTTTCTGAATTTTTGGTATAATTTTGGAAGTAAAATTTCTGTTTTCTAAATTAAGAAAGTATGCTGTAGGTTTTTCTCCCTCATCAATCCATTTTGCCCTTGATCTAATTAAATTTCCAGTTACTTTTTTCAAACGAATTGACTCTAAATCTTTCTTTAACCCTCCTAATTTCCCCAGGTCTGGATCTGTTTCTGCTTCTAATGTAGCTATAGAATCAATCAGATCATTTTCCTGAATATTGGCCTGTTTTTTCCTGAATGATGCATAAGATATAGTTCTACCCCTTATTTCCATTAATATTGTCTCCAAAAATAATTGATCATTTATTAGGAATTGTATCTCATAGTCAGGGACATGTCCAATGTTGTCAAGGTTATACACAGGCAAACAATACTGCAGCTTGATATCATTAATACATTTTTTACCATATCTATATATTCAGATTCAAATAGTAATGGGTTGTTAAATTTCCAGAAACCCTTCCCTTTTTTTAAATTCACTCAATGTTAAAGTTAAAATAGGAATAGAATGGTCTGATCTATAACCTGGCTCTATCTTGGACTTGTTTACACTAGATAAAAGAGATTCTGAAATGAGGAAAAAGTCCAGTCTGGCTTGTTTTCTGGGATTAACTCTTCGCCAAGTATAACGTCTAGTATCCGGGTGATGTTCTCTATAAATATCAACAAGATTATAACTTTGAATAACTTCCAAGACTTTATCTCTAGCTGCAGCATTATTTACATGTCTATAATTATCATCATAGTCTAAAGAAGGTTGAAATCATCACATATAATTAAATTATCATTCCCTAAGCTATCAACAACATCTGCTACAAATTTATAAAAGGTAGGGGTATCCTGGTTTGGACCATATAGAGAAATGAGTGTTGTTCTAAGTCCATCAATGCTTATGTCAAGAGCAAGAAAATTGCCATTCAAATCGCTTTTTTCCTTAAACACTTTTGCTTCAAAATTATTATTTAAAAGAATTGCGACACCGCGTAGCCCCATTCGTTTCTAATAATATTTTCCTGGTCAGGAGAAAAGTGCGTATCTTGTAGACCGAAGATACTATATTTTTTAGCCTTTAAATAAGAAAATACATCTTTCCTTTTAACCTTATCACCCAAACCCTGGCAATTCGCCGATAGCACAGTGATATCACTCATATTTACATATGACAAGCAAGTCTAGGAAAACTACACCTCTTGAGAATAGGTAGTGGAGAGAAAAAGGTAGTAAGTGAAGAAAAGAAAGAGATGACGAGGATAGGAGAGAGAAAAGGTAAAACATACAATTCATGATCGAGAGATGATGCCCACCATCTACCGCACGCACTTCATCTTTCATTCTCGTTCATCACCATGTCACATTAGCGACCAAACACGTGTTGTTCATAACCGGAAGTAAAGGAATTGAACAGGATATAGTACATGCGTAATAACTGGCTCAAATTGAAACGAAGGCTGGCAACGAATATCCGGAAACTGTTCCGTGGGTGTATGCTATATTGAATGCTTACCCGTCAATGATTATATTAGATGTTGAATTATAAGTGGGTTATCCTATTAAACTCCTTCCTTCCTTCCTTCCTTCCTTCCTTCCTTCCTTCCTTCCTTCCTTCCTTCCTTCCTTCCTTCCTTCCTTCATTCATTAGATACTTCTATTCATTCGTTCATTCCTTTATGTTTCCATTCATTCATTCATACAAAATCATCATTTTTATTTATATACAATCACCTCCCAAGTTTTATAAAGAATAAAACCGAAGTAAATCTAGCAGAGCGTGCACATGATGTAAACTTCACAGCCATAATTCAAACGATAATATATATATATATATCAGAATATAGCATTCATACAGTACATATGTATATAATACTGCTAACAGCGTGTCATACAGAGGAATAACGTTACATATATATATACGTGACATACTGAGATATAACGTTACTTACGGTAAATTAAGTATATAAATATATACGTGTCATGACGTATATTTACGTGACATACAGGAATATAACATTACTTACGGGAGATAGAGTATATATATACGTGTCATACTGAGATATAACGTTACTTACGGTAAATTAAGTATATAAATATATACGTGTCATGACGTATATCTACGTGTCATACAGAAGTATAACATTTCTTATGGTAAATAGAGTATATACATGTATATATACATAATGTACGTGTCATACAGGAATATAACGTTACTTATGGTAAATAGTGTATATGGATATACGTGTCATACAGAAATATAACGTTCCTTAGGGAAGATAGAGTCTATATCTACGTGTCATACAGAAGTATAACATTACTTAGGGGAGATAGAGTATAAATACGTGTGATACAGAAGAAAAACATTACTTAGGGGAAATTGGATATGTATATATATACGTGTCATATATATTTCTCTCGGTGCAACTACGACAGGAGATTCATATCTTCATCAGATACATCTAGCTTAGGAACACAAATGACGAAGGAAGACAAGGGGAAATTGAGTATATATATATATATATATGTGTGTCATATATACGTGACATATAAGGTACGTGTCATATAGTAAATATACGTGTCATACAGAAGTAAAACATTACTTAGGGGAGATAGAGTATATATATATATATATATATATATATACACTGTAAACGTGTATCATAAAGAATTGTGTACAGACTAAGGTGAACTATAATGTACACTTAATTATGGAATATATGGAGTATACATGTATTATACGGAGGGACACTGAAATTCAACTGCTGTAACTTGGTACATCTGTATCATTCGGAAGTATTCATGACACAAGCTGAAGTTTTGCAAGCATCATATTGAGTTATTACGTGGATTTTAAGATTATACATATTCTTGCAATAGACACTCGCGCATACAAACACACACATAAGTATATATATATAAATATATATGCATATATATCAATATAAGTATTATTCCATATATGGAAGAAAGATAGGGTTTCAGTGCAAGGTGTACGTCGTACACGAGTTACTCACGCAAGTGAGTGTCAGTCTTTCACTCACACTAATTATCTCGCGAAATTCGCGTCGTTTAGCATGTACGCGTTAGTTAAGATAGTCTCATCGGAGATTCTTCTCTTTTTTTTCCGTTCTTCAGCTTAACAAAAAGTTTGCCGTCAATGGACCAGGTATTTTCGACACATTCCAGTTCGTACGCGCGTTTGAGAATTTGTTGATTCTCTTGAGTCAAGTCCTCAAAAATATAAATCTTCTTTCCTTTAAGTGCTTTCCTGGCTTTGAGGACTTCAAATTTCTTCATCCTGTGCGTGAATTTACAGATGGTTGCGCGCGGTCCAAGTCTATGTGCGATGTCTATGTCCATGACATTGACGTCTACTTTTAGATTATCGCGCAAGAATTTGGCACACTTTTCAACACAAGCCTCGGCTGTCTCATTTCTTTCCGATTCGAGTCCTATTATCCGTATAGAATTTTTCCTGCCTCCGCATGCATTTTGTTCGGAAAATGCTTCGGCTCGCTGAAGAGTTTCGTTTAATTTACGATTATTTGAAGAGTTTCGTCGATGAACGATGATTTATAATCATGCACCGTATTTGACAGTACACAGCAGGCGCGGATCCAGGAATTGGAAAGGGGGGGGGGGGGGGGGGGGGGGGGGGGGGGGGGGGGGGGGACCAGTAATTTAGTGGTAATGTGGTAATGCGAGCGCCATAGGCGGGAGCCGAATTTTTATTTTGGCGAGGGGTCTGGGGCCAAAATTTTGGAACAAAATTTCGGAAAAATGAAATGATTAAATGATTATAACAAATTTTGCAATCTTTCGAGAATAAGATTTTCGATAAGTGGAAAGGGGGATGGGGCATAAATTGATTCACACAGAACGTATCGTTTTCTAAATAATGAAATAATTGTCACAAAGGTAGAACAAAATGCTTATTTATTGATGAACTTTTGTCAGTTTACTGAAATCTGGACGAACAAAAAGAAAAGTGAATCACGAATAAGAATGTCATCAGGTTACTGGAACGTATACATGTGTATCAACATTACTTACTTCAGACCAGTTCATTTATTTCTGCACATTTTACAAATATCATGTCGTCGTCAAATACGAAGATCATACTTCAGACCTGCCAAACGATTTTTACGTTGTGATCTATGATCCATCATCAATTTATTTTCATTTCCCACAATGTTAGATTTAATGTTTGCTAGAAGTTCTTCGAGTTCAATCCAAATTTTATGAGTACATCTAAATATTGAGTTCCTTCAGTCATTTTGTTTTAAACCCCTTTTTATTCAAATTTTCGAAACAGTATTACTTTCTTACTTGATTTCGGTTTTAATACACTCGATATCAGTTATTTAGTGGTAATGTGGTAATGCGAGCGCCATAGGCGGGAGCCGAATTTTTATTTTGGCGAGGGGTCTGGGGCCAAAATTTTGGAACAAAATTTCGGAAAAATGAAATGATTAAATGATTATAACAAATTTTGCAATCTTTCGAGAATAAGATTTTCGATAAGTGGAAAGGGGGATGGGGCATAAATTGATTCACACAGAACGTATCGTTTTCTAAATAATGAAATAATTGTCACAAAGGTAGAACAAAATGCTTATTTATTGATGAACTTTTGTCAGTTTACTGAAATCTGGACGAACAAAAAGAAAAGTGAATCACGCGGGTACTCCCCCTGAAAAAAATTACAGGTAAATGCAAAATCCTGCATTCTAGTGTATTTCACGATAGATTCATACCGGGTGTGTTTTATAAAAACAAGTATATGAGAGATGTTTTTTTGATGATTTTATAATATTTTCCGCTGATTGATACGGGAATTCGTTTTTTAAGATACCCTTACTTTGACAATTTTAGGGGGGTTGGGGGGTTGGGGGGCTTTAAATCCGCCAGTGACAATGTCAAAGAGTTTAACGCATTGTAAAATGTATTCTTTGTAATACTCATTATCCATTTATTCCACTTTACGTCGCTCGCATATATAAAATTTTAGTTATTGATGAATTACCTGATTAATTGAGTGTGTAAGCATCAAACGCTACTCTAATAATAATCAAGCTGGCTGAAGTGCTTACAGAATTATGAAACTGAACTAAAATGAGAAAGAAAAGAGAATGCTTGAGGGGGAAGTAGTGGTTATTTTGTGTCAACGCCAGACTTGTATAGTATTTTAGGGCTAACGCCAGAATACCCAGAACAACCTCTTTTTCTTATCGGTATTGTGTGTGGTATATACATTTTTAACTAGTCATGTAGGGGTCCATTTTTTAAAAATTGAAGATTGGCATAGTCCTAAATAGATGGCAAGTACAATAAAAAATCAAAATATCAAACAACTATCAGCTATTACCCCATCCAAATTTTAACTTCGAAAAATTCCAACTGATACTGCTTGTTCATGGTATACGTATAATGTCCCGGCCCTGTCTTGAACAAGTTATTGAGCACCGTTATATGCAATCGTTTTGATTGAAAACGAAGTTCAACAACTACCGAAATGATGCAGTTGAAGAAAAGGAAAGGACGATCTCATCACTGCATGGCATTAAAACATGCTATCTTATTAGTCCGTGATATCGCAAACGACGTCCTGTGCATGCACCTGTAAAATAAAGTATGCCGAGATGACCCCAAAAAGTGCACCTGGTGACAGTCGATTATATGATCGCATGACTTTGAACCCCGTATGTAAATGAAGAATCTGGACAGGCTCAGGGAGCCGTTTGAGAAATGGCGTTCTGAGCGAGGAATTCGGCGATGTTTTCACGGATTATTGTGTTTTGGATGTAACAATTCGTATTGAGTGACACGGTAGGTTAAAGATGAATGTTTCCTGATGACTGTGGCATATAGTGTGCGCCGTGTCAGTTTGATCACGCGAATAAATGTGTTTTTTAGTCGATTGAAGTGAGATGGGGTGCCGTTTCGCTCGTGGCGTAGTAACCAACCTTCCCTATTAAACATTACACATACCGCTGTCATATCAAAAAAAAAAAAAAAAAAAAAATCGAAAGTGATATTTTCTATGCAAGCGCCTGTGGGCCAGAGAACACTCGGGCTAATGTAGAGTACGCTGCGAGCGTCGGGAATCCTTTCAAAGTTACAGATATTGATCTGATTGAAAATGTGCAGAGGACGGCAACGAAGCTAATCCGGGGACTTAAAGTCATGTCATATCCGGAACGGACGAATAGACTGAATCTGTCCTGACTTGTACATCAGAGGACCAGAGGAGACGCGGTCAATGTATTTAAGATGATAAACAATGACAGTTTAATGTATATGATGATAGAGTTAGCAAACACGTTTTACAGACGGACAATGATAACAGAGAGGCCACTCTCAGAAAATATCTATAAAACGATGTCGAAAAGATGGAATGAAACACTTCTTCAAGAGGCTTGCCCGCAGAGAGATAAGAAAAATTGGCTAATAGAAAAAGATTTTTTACACATGACAGATTGTTGGAATTGTTGAGTTTTTCATTTTATTTTCCTTATAAAACGCTGAAAAGTGATATTAAAACCTCATTTTTTAAATATTATTTATTTAATCGCAACCCGCAATAAGTCCCCGCTATAAAGTGGAGTCTAATTTGATTGACACATCAAAGAAACAAGCACGTGCACAGTGCCGCACAGTGATAACTTCAAAGGCAGCGGCGATTTACAAAGAAGATTTGTCGTTATATTCCATACATTTCCCTCTCAGGTTGAGTTTTAAAACGTCTTTTAAATACATATTCTGTTATTGTTTTCAAGAAATAAAGTCGGAAAGCCTCTGATTTTGTCACATAGAAACCGTGTACTGAAGTTTATTTAGTGTTCGGAGATGTGCCGTTTACCGGTCCGTCTGCGGGTAAGCCTCTTTCAGTTATCGAACTGTCGACCTCTGGAACAGTCTTCCATAGCACGTCATCAATGCAGAAACTATTTTCCAGTTTGAAATCATTTTAGACGAATAATGGAAAAAATACTCGTTTACATATAAGAGCAATAATACATAAAGTCTATGTACATTGCACCGAAGTGGAATAATGTTCTGTTGTTGATGTGAGGTTGAGTTTGAGGACTCACTTACATGGCAAAAATACACTGTGTATGACCGACACCGGAAATAGCTCCATCCTTAAACGGGGCAGCAGTAAGTAATTTAGTAATATTTCTTGGTAAGCAACATTATATTCGCAAATTTATTGATCACATAGTAGGACAGATGTCAGTTCACATTTCATCGCACAAAGGGATTCAAATAATGTACACAGAAATAAATAAACATTTGAAACATGTACATAGTACCGGTAAATTTTGTGAGTTCCGTGGACATGAACCTTTCATGACGTTTCACACAACGTTAAGATATGTTAAACAGCTGAAAACATATTTGGACGAGCGAAAACGTCGGTACAAAGCACCTTATTTTAATTAAATTAACATGTATTTTCCATTCCTTCATAAAGTTAATGACCGGTATCCAGAACACAAACATCTGTCCTATTATGTGATCAATCAATTTGCAAATATAATGTTGCTTACCAAGAAATATTACAAAATTATTTACTGCTGCCAGTTTGTGTGTTCGCCTCTCCTCGCTTCAGGCTGGGGCTATTTCCGGTGTCGGTCATACACAGTGAAATATCAACGGACACACAAAAAAACACGCCTTCTCGTTCCAAGTCGTTTATTTTGCATAGGGAGTATAAAGGGAAAGAACTCTTACAGTTTGAGTTCCAAATTATCTCTACACCGGACGGTTTTGTTACAACATATTTTGTAGTCTCATCACACACATACACCTTATACACAACAATAATTTGATACTATTATATTTTATTTAAGCATTGAGGTTGATTTTTTTTTTATTTTCATCGGGGGGTATGCAAAATTCTTTTCATACCCCATGAAAATAAAAACAAATCAACCTCAATGCTTATAATTAATTTCAGTAAATTGTCTTTTTCTAATTCAAAACATGTTTTATGTACAATTTTACGGGTTTTATTTGGGATTCTTTTTCTCAAATCAATACGCAACGTGAATTGTCGTATTGTGCCGTCACATTTTTCGCGCCATTCTCGGAATTTCTTTCATAGAAGAATGAAAAGAATTTTTCGACCAATCACATTTGAGTATGAAAATCATAACATGAAAACAAAGAAAGATTTATTATTGATATGGACATAGAGGCTACCAGCCTGTGTCTATAATTTTTCCTAACAAATAAATCCTAATAAATATCCAAAACCCACACTTCAAATATAATTAATACAAATGTAGCTTAAAAAAGCTATAAAATGGCCAGAGCCGTCAACTACCATGTCCTGTAAACAAGCTTTCTTTTAACACTAGCACATTACTTGCAAAGAAATTGAGAAACTGCATGTCTCCTCGCAAAAAAACCTGTTTTTTTATATGTACCTGCTATGAAAAAGTCTCGTATCTTAGAACACTCAAATAAATACCAATTAATATATCTCCTTGAAACTGAATGTATCGAGAGATATCGAGATACGTACCAAACCACAGACCGGCTATAACCACGGTCACCGTGACTCAATGGAATGCTCTGCCTTTGAAATTGTATGCAATGTTTTTATTTATTTATTTATTTATTTATTTAGCTGTTTTACAATTCTGCGCAAAATAGTAACAATCATTCAGAAGCACTTCTATAAGCGACTAGCTAAGAACGGCGTCAAGACAAAATTAGTAAAAGTAACAAATGAGATACCTACATGTACCTGTACCTCAAAATTCAGAATGTTGGCTAAGTGATAAGACACCCATGTATATATTGTTGAATAACACCGAAGGTTATCTCAAGGTCGTACAACGTCTGTGCATCCAGTTGGTCAATAAATATGGGTCTTCAATGAGGCTATCGGATCATCGATGTTTGAGCAGTATGTAACAGTGCAACTCTCGGATGTAGTGAATTTACCCTTAAATGGTCGATAATACCCCAGTGTGTTCTATATGTTAGTATGGCGTTCCATACAGACGGAATGCAAGGCGATACAAAACCATCCATAATTAAATAGCCATCACAAACACCTCACCCCATCCACTAGACAAACTAGACATAGCCATCACTCATCTCTCCAAACACTGTCATGCACAACGTCCGTTAGGAAAGAATCATTCTTTCCTCGGACAATTAAAGATTGGAAACTCCTCCCTAACAGAATGATCTCTTCAGGCGCTATTTCTTCATTTGTTCAGGTTCAGGTGCCTGACTCGTTTTATAAAATAATAACATATAAGGGTAAATATAATGTACTCTCATATGCTATTATTTTATAAAACGAGTCAGGCACCTGTGATTTGTTAAACATCATTCCTTTCATTCCATGCCACACACCTACACGACATAATCTTCACTATGCTGAAGGAGGTCGTTAAATGGTAGAAGTAGAATTTCATTATTATTGTAACGTGCCCCTGTGCACCACTCTTATGCCGGTTAAACCACAGGCGCTCGCATATAAAATGAGAATTAAAAAAAATGATATCAGTGGTATGTGTACTGTGTAACAGTTAAGGCCGGAAACTCCGTCACGAGCGAGAAGGCACCCCATCTCATTTCAATCAACTTAAAAACATATTTATACAAACTGACATGGTGCACACTATATGCGACCGTCATCAGAAAACATTCATCTTTAACCTACCGTGACACTCAATACGAATTGTTACATCCAAAACACAATAATCCGTGAAAACATCGCCGAATTCCTCGCGCAGAACGCCATTTTTCAAACTGCTCCCTGAGCCTGTCCAGATTCTTCATTTACATACGGGTTGAAAGGTCATGTGTTTATATAATCGTCTGTCGTCAGGTGCCCTTTTGGGGTCATCTCCGCATGCATTTTGTCCGGAAAACGCTTCGGCAATCACATTCACGTAGTAGCGAGGTCTAGACATTTTATACTTGCAAATTAAAAAAAAAAAGATAAAAGGGAAATGGTTAGCATACTTTTGTCACAAAGGTAGAACAAAATGCTTATTTATTGATAAACTTTTGTCAGTCTACTGAAATCAGGACGAACAAAAAGAAAAGTGAATCACGAATAAGACTGCCATCAGGTTACTGGAAAGTATACATATGTACCAACATTGCTTACTTCAGACCAGTTCATTTATTTCCACAATTTTACAAATATCATGTCGTCGTCAAATACGAAGATCATACTTCAGACCTGCCAAACGATTTGTACGTTATGATCGATGATCAATCATCAATTTATTTTTATTTCTCACAATCAATTGTTAGATTTAATGTTTCCCAGAAATTCTTCGAGCTCAATCAAAATTTTATGAGTACATACAAGACTCGGGACTTGCCTATAGATTTATCAAAATATTGAGGATGAGTTTCATTTTATTGTGAACCCATTTTTATTCAAATTTTCAAAACAGTATTATTTGCTCACTTGATTTCGATTTTAATAAAATTGATGTCATTTTGCCGCTTAGTGTCAACAATCAGGGGAGGACACAGGAATTTTCAATTTGGGGCGTGCGAAAATTAAAGGGAGGGGAGGGGGTTCCGTAGGTACTCCCCCAGAAAAACAATAGCAGGTAAATGCAAAATCCTACATTCTGGTTTATTTCACGATAGATTCATACCTGGTGTGTTTTATAAAAACAAGTATATGAGAGATAATGTTTAATGATTTTACATTATTATTTCGCTGATTGATACAGGAATACAATGTAGATGGCAAGTTCAATTTGAAAACAACAGAGACATTCACACATGGAAGAAGATCAACTTGTTAGAGCTGAAAGCCTTTCTGTCTATATTTTATTTTTCGATATTAGCAGTATTAGAAAACCGTCGATTCCGCACTACTGGAACTCCACACTTTCAAGTCAACGTTCTGATTGGTTCCAGTAGATGATGGCGAGGAACAGATTTCAAAACATATTGAAAATTCATTCAGATCGCTTATTATCAGCGAATGGTTGGAAAAGAGGTAAATACGTGTAGAATCTACCATATGTTTTATATAAGTATATGATTATACACCAACCTCCAATCCGAGTCAACGCCTGTATGAAGTACAGTAATACAATTTATACACAGACGTTCGTTATTATTTATAAAGGAAAACTAATCTTTATTTTAATATCGCCGGAGTAATGATAAATGCCTTGCCCTTGACGGGGCTCAAACTAGCGACTTGGGCAAGCATTCTGTCAGCAGGCTAAAGGAAAACTCGGATCTCCACTTGCACAGTTTCAGCTCATTCCCAAACAATTTACTGTAAATCAAATAGATTCCTGAATTATAGACTGGCTCCCTGTCTCTAGAATATTAAAATTATAAATAAAATTGACCTTTATGATTTTGGTCACTAGGATATGTCCGATTCTAAGTTTCAAACTAAGGGGAGATAATCTAGTATTAGAATTTAGTGGAGCTAACAAAAAACTTAGGGGCTGGTGGCCAGTCTACCTGAATCCTTAAGAACCCTAATTCGCGAGCTCAACTCATCAGATATCTTTGTAGAATACATAATGTCACGAACATCTACAAAGGAATTTAAAATCCAAATGATGGTCACCTAAATATATATGTATATTATAAGTGTCTACATGACTCTAATAAGTCTCCTAGGATCATATGCATGTGTATATATATATGTGCATATTGTCGTAATTGTAATTGAGTACAAGCTAGACTACCGTAACAGAACGAGATGTATAAAATTTACTGCAAAGTATATATTTTGCCAAATTATATTCTGTACATTTCCAAACCTCAGAACGTCAAACTTTATGTCGACTGTAACGACATAATATGTATTTCGCAGGTCCCTGTGTGTATTACAGCCAGCTGCAGTAAGTATTAGACCAACATTAAAGAGGCTTGTCCGTTAATGAACTGTAACTTATTAATTGGGTAGCACAAAAAACACATAAACACAAATCATTAAAAGGCCAACTCTGGTAATTTTTACATCACTTACATGTTTAGTAAATTCCGAATAAAATATATAAAACCTCATTATCGGGTTAATCCCTCTGTCTATAAGTTAATTTTAATATCAACGGGTTATGTTAAAGATACCAAGCATCGTTACTACGTTCTACTCTGTTGGCTTCTAGTAACTAGCAGTTTGATCCATACTAATCATTTCCTTATTGAGTCACACACACACACACACACACACACACCCTCACACCCTCACACACACACACACACACACACACACACACACACACACACACACACACATACTCGGGTTACTGTAGTTGTGAACCACCAACTGTAAACCAACCTTATGGACACTTCTGTTTATAGTAACGAAAACAAGTGTTATACTTTCGAATTAAGGACAAATTCATTACAGTTGTGTATACACTCATTAAATTTCGAGGTAAAACCATAATTTAAAAAAAACTACGACACCCGTACTTGTGGACACAAATTTTGCGCTGTGGACACCGTGTCCACAGATACTGTGAACAATATGCAATACACACACTATATATATATGAAGTCACGGACAGAGAAATGCTGTTGTGTTATCGAAATATGTTTGTACGACATTTCGACTGAAAAATAAATAAGCGATGTCGTATCATTAAACGTTCACATCTATACATTGTATGTACTTGGAATCGAATCATAGTGTCTATTACAGACCGACCATTCCATAAAATTGTGCAATGTAGGTTAATATAAACTTTATTTTATTCATTCAATTCATACATAAACAATACACATTCATACAATCATAATGTGAATAGGATTCGGAAACAAGTATAAGACTTATATTAATCCGTTTCCTTTTATGACACATTGAGTAAACGGCAGCAAGTGGGAGAATACGTACATGTAAATGAGCAATGTAATACTTGAATAAATGAAAAATGGGGAAATTCGGAAAGAGGAGAGATGAAAAGACCAGAAGAAAAAGATCAGAGAGGAATTTTATGCCATGACATGAGATATACAACCTGCTGTAACAGCTGTGCAAACAATAAAGAATAAAAAAATAAAAACAATCATTCAAATCTTTTAGAAATAATTATAAATTCTTGAACACTGGAAAAAATCAAAAGATTTTCATCATACGTGAGTTCGTTATCACCGAAGAGTAGTATTTCAGTTGATAAGGGATAGTTTAGAGCACTAAAACAACGTAAGCGAAACTGTGCGAAAAGTGGACAACGTAATAAGAAATGTTCGTTGGTCTCATCTTCATGATTACACGTGCATAGAGGACTATCTATAAGATTTTTATGAAATAGATAAAATTTTAGTGGACTGCACTCCATCCTTAATCTTGCATGGTGAATCTGACCCAGTCTATTACCGCTAAGGAAGTAATGTGGAACTTTGGGGCGTGGTTTATTCAAATGACTTTTCAATTTAGTTATGGACGGATCACTTTTGATTGCATCTGGCAAGGAATTCCACAAAGGGATTACAGATGGCAATGTAGGTTGTCATTGTTATCATTAATCGTGGGTAACTGTTTCAACCTGTAAATATCATTACACATCTTTGTTATAGGTTAAAATACAACATTACTTTGACATCACCGTGTCCATAATGTTATAACATACATCAAAAACTTGGATGCACGATACAGTTACATATATTTGGGGCATGTACATGTAACTGACTAATGTCGATTCCAAGACAGACTTCCGACAATTTAATGATATTTTATTCAGAACACTAAATAAAATTTTCATGTATAGTAATCGTTTCATGTCTTTCTATATATGTATTTCATTATCATAATGGATGTGACATCACCGTGTCCACAATGTTGACACACACATAAGTGTACCGCTATATAACCCTGCCTTGTGGACACCGTGTCCGCAATGTTAACACATATTAGTGTATACCGCTATATAACCCTGCCTTGTGGACACCGTGTCCACAATGTTAAGACACACATTAAAACAAGGTTCGAGATATAATTACGCATATTTGTGGCACGTACCTGATTTATACCGATTCCAAGACAGGCTTTCAACAATTTAATAGTATCGCGATCAGAACGCTAAATAAAATAGATTTTTGAAAAAAGAGAGGAAGAAAAAAAAAGAAAAAGAAAAAACCACAAAATCTATCTTCAAACACGTGCATTGTATTGTCATGTTAGTCTTTTATTCTAATGTGTCTGGAGCTTGATGCTGTAATGCAATTTTTTTGATATTGAATTGATATATGTACATATAAAACCAAACGAAACTCTGAAAGCAATTAATTATTCCGTGTGACGTCTGTTTGTTATAATAAAAACTTGCATGATGAAGTCATCATTTTTTTAGGATAACCGCGACCACGTGCAAAAAAAAAATAAACAGTCAAAACATCATTTCACATATTTGCTACGCATGTACATTTATCAAAAAGGGAGCTTGAAGTTGGTTCCGAGTTCCGAGCACCGTTTAAGTTAAACTATAAAAATAAACGGAACTAGAAACAAGTTCCGAGTTCCGTTTAAGAAAAACGGCACTAGAAATTAGTTTCCAAATTCCTTAATGAAAATAGTCTACGTACTGCATCTCAGTGTGAGACCCGAATCTGAAAAAAAAAGATATATCAACGAGTGTTAGGACACTTATCAGTCGGGTATACACTTTACGGGTCTTGGTCCTTGTTCCAGTTCCGTTTAAAATAAATGAAACTAGAATCCAGTTTCGAGTTTCGTTTAAGAAAAACGAATTACTATGTATAAACTTTACAGGACTTGGTCCCAGTTCCGAGTTCCGTTTAAGATAAACGGAACTAGGAACCAGTTCCGAGTTCCGTTTAAGAAAAACGGAACTCGGGACCAGTTCCGAGTTCCGTTTGAGAAAAACAGAACCAGGAATTAGTTTCCTAATTCCTTTACTCGTGGTCAAAAATTGTCTATTATTTTTTTTGGTTTTTACTCCAAATTGAAAAGTAACAAAAAGAAATATGCATTGTTGTCAAAATACAAATGTACAAATTAAGTATCATCAATTGGAAATTTAATGAACATAAACACGTCAGTTGATTGCAGAGATGAAATGAGAAGTTAATACATTGTGAATTAGTTTAAAAAAAAAAAACACAGAAAGAAATGTCACGTTGCATTGGAAGTCTAAGCCAGCATTATGGCAAGCCAATCTCTCATTTACATATCTTCACGGAGCAACGTTGATCCAGGATTTTATCAAATTATATAATATATCTTACATTATTATATATGATATCTTATTACCTTTATAAGATATCATAATAAAAGAGATATCTTTCGTTATATCTTCTATGATATATAAGATATCTCATAAAAGATGTAAGATATCTCATAAAGAAAATTAGAAAGAATATCTCATATAATCCGATTATAAGACAAGATATCTTATATTAACGAGACTTGAATTTGAGATAATGAACACTCCTCCACTCGATGAAGGAGCCGAGATGAGGCTGAAACTACATGTAATGGTTTGAAACAGATTTACGAACACGACATCTGCTCCGTGCCTAGACGATCATGGTTGATTGTGTATATTCCGCGAGCCTTCCAACAAAACGGAAGTTACCTTACAGAGGGAGCAGTAATTCTCGAATTTTTAGGTTTTGTCGGTCTCACGAGAGTCTCATTCTTCATCAGATATCTGTTTTTGATAAGATATCTTATTCATTATATATGTAGAGCTTCCTTCTCATGCACTTAAAGACAAAGAGGCTGTTTATACATCAAAAGAAGCAAAAGGCCGAGAGAGAATTCCACAAGAAATTCAGCTGTTAAAGTATTGGTATTAATGAAATGATCACGCTTCTGGATGATATGTTAAAAATTGATTATACCAAACAAAATAGCTGACCACGCTCGAATATGGTAAGCTTCACAGACTCGACACTCAATCGCACAGTCGCAAAAGCTAATTATTAGACTATTACCTGTATTCTCCGACATTACACTTACCTCCATTTTACACAAACTTTGAATTCATCTAATGTCATTACTATTTAATCAATTTTTACATACCATATACCATTTTCATCAACTAGATTTGCAGAAGACAGCTATAGTACAACAACTTTATATATTATAGATATTTCACTGTTTGAAATGACAAAAGAACTACGACTATTTTATTAGTTGTGTAAGCATGTTTATTTATTCATTTTTTTTTTGATTAATTGATCATCCATCGTCAAGTGCCAAGTATTACTAGTTGTGTATGCATATTAAAATTTTATAAATAATCTATCATCTATTGTCCAGTGCTAAGTGTATGTGTCAGGTATTCCTTTTATACATGTAAACAATTACTATTTACTGCTAATTACTATTAGATAATTGTGTGTTCCATTTAATTTTTAATCAGCCAATGTTTTGTGCTAAATATTCTAAGTATGCTTTTACTTAAGCATTTTCACTTCAGGCACATATCAAGCACAATGATGTAAATGCATGCAAGTAATGAATTATACTATCTTTCATTCGCCTAATATTAATTGTCATATGCTTCAGAATTTTTGTATTATGCTTTTAACTTTAACATGGTTAGTTGAATCAGGAAAATATCATTATTACAAAAATAAATAAATAGAAATAATAAAAATGAAGAAGAAAATAATAAATCTTTAATTTTAATCAGGAGGACTGGTTGAGTGTATACACACTGCCTTATCAAATTGCTAAAAACTCCAAACTTCAGTGGTTACAGTTTAGAGTTTTCCACCATATTCTAACCACCAATTCCTTTCTTTTCAAAGTAAAACTTGTAGATAGTCCTCTTTGTAATCTTTGTAACTCTGAAAGAGAAACCATTGAACATTTATTTTGGGAATGTGATCAATCAAGTTCAAAATCTTTTACAAAGTTTAGATTTGTTATTGGAAACTCTTTTTATTCCTTTTACTTTAAACAAACGAACAATACTTTTTGGCAAGCTTAATACTTATAACCCTGCATTATACAAAATTGACAATCAAATAATTTTACTAATAAAGCAATATATTTACAGAACTAGATGTCTACATAAGTCTCTCAACATCAATGCATTGATTTATTCTATATTTGATCACTATAAAGTACAGAAATACATCACTAACATTAAAGGGGAGGGAGCTAAAGAAAAATTTAAGAATGATTGGAATAAGTGGGAAAAATTAATACAAATTTTACAATGACATGCTTACTTTTGTACATGCATGTATATATAATATATGACATCAAAAAGTACATGAAAATGTTAATTTCGTCTGTGTAACTTTACTCTAATATTGGTATTTGCTTCACTATTTACATGTATATATTATTATAACAACAATTATATCATTGAACAGTCTTGAGTAAATTGAGTTAATCCCAGAGTCTTTCACCAGTCCCTGACAAATGCCATCTGATGCTTCTATTTTCTAATAAAAAAAATCTATTTTTAAATTTAACTCACCATTCAGATAAATTTAATAATTACATGCTCTCTCTCTCTCTCTCTCTCTCTCTCTCTCTCTCTCTCTCTCACACACACACACACACATATATATATGTATACACACATGTATTAATTCACGGTAAATATACTTTAATAATGTTACTATATATACATGTAAGTGCTTGTTATTTTGTGATAAAAATAGTTATTAATCAGAAATATATATGTTTAAATCTTTAATGCATGTTACTTCTCTTTAAAAAAAGGTTTGGCAGGAAGGCCAAGGAAGCTCATCACAAGGGTGGAAATGTTCCATGACCTTGGCTATCCAGCATCCAAATCGCGTACCTCTCCTTGGCTGTTCCAAGTTATAATCTACAAGCGTCTGCATTCCGAGGGAATTTATCAGTCAGGACGGTTTTCTGATATCTCCAATGATGTAATTGATGCTGAAGTAGCAAAGATTCATGAACGCCATCTCAACACAGGATCACTGATATGGAATTACCCCTGCACATTTGATATCAAATTGAAAGTATTGGGTAGATTTATTAGATCACCTGAGATGAAATTTCAGTTGACCTATTACAATTGCCTTTTGGCTACCAGCATCTGTTGTCTGTGGTAAATAATTAAGGTCATTTTTTCAACTTCCTCTCAATAACCATAAGGAACAGAGTCACAATATATTGTACAAGTTCTAGAAAATGAAATTTATCTCCAGAGAATAACATCAGATGGGATCGATTTAGATGAAACTTCATTTCATGTTAGTGTAAGAGGTAATAGAGTGGGATTAAGCTTGGGGTCAGGGAGTCAAGCATAAAGGCTACTGCAGTTATTTAAGTTAAGACTATTTCATGGATATTGTCATTTGTTGATTAGTTTTTGTTGACCAATAAACTTGAAACTTGGTCAAGATGTCATCTTCACAAAAATACACACGTCAGTGTTATGTAAAGGTCAAGTTCATATTTTTTCAGCAATGAAATCTTGTTAAGATACTGCGAAGTTGGTCTGAATTAAACAAGGAATCAACAAACGAAGGTTCAAGGTCACCATGTTGAAATGTCAGAGTCAGATTTTGTATCTTTTCATTAATAAATATTTTACATAACTGTATATAGCATATATACAGATGTAGCAAAAAATAAAAATTTATAAAAGCAAGATCTCAATAGATTAAGGTTCCACGAACCTTTGTTTGACGGTTGTTAGCATTATTGTAAATGTAGATTTGAAAACTGTTTGCCTGCAGATGATGGCTGGATATCTTGGAGGAAAAGGCATATGTGCAATGTAGAAGGGTGCTAGAATCATTAAGCCGTACAGATCCTTCAGGGGAAAGGATGAGTAGGTCAATTGCGAGAAGACAATATTTTGTCAGTCGACCAAATTCCTAATGGCAAATAGATGGCCACATAAAGTTGATAAGGTAAGATTTGAATACATTTTGGAGGTTGTAATTTGCAGCATAGACTATTTTTGAGTTAATAAATAAACAAGTAGGTGAAGCAGAAAGACTTTAGGTGTTATATCAGAAAACTATTTGGGCAACTAGTAAAAATATTTTGGTGAAATATGACTTTGGTTTACATATCACACTGAATTTCTTTCTGGTATTTTGCTATTAATGCTAATGAACAAATAAGAAACAGGTACGTGTAGTATGTATATTGGAGCACAAAATATATTTGATCACTGTCACAGTGATAAGACATCATAATGCACATAATGTCTTGTAGCAACAATAACAAGTCATTGACTGTTCTGGAAATGTTTGTTGTTGCCTACAAACAATATGGTGTGCCTGGAAAATTAAGATGCGACCATAGACGTGAACATATTCACATTGGCATGTTCATGAATATGATCAATGGTTTGGATGCAAACAGTTTCCTTACTGGACGATCAGTTCATAACCAAAGAATTGAGCGCCTCTGGAGAGATGTTTCTGGACAGGTCATAGAATTTTTCTATCAACTGTTCTTCAGTTTGGAGGATGAAGGGGAAATGGACATAAACTGTCTAGCCCACATACATGCATTACATATCTGGCCCTTCCAATCATAAATGTTCATCTGGAAGAGTTTCGGCAAGGGTGAAATAATCATAAAATGAGAACAATGCACAACAAATCACCTCAATAGGCATGGATTGAGGGCGTCTTGGTCAATATCAATTCGTCATCCTTATCCATATCCAACATTCTCTGAAATCCCCTACATGTATCTCTCCAAGACTCACTACAGGAGCTAGGTGTGGACATGAATACCACATCAGAAGTAGTTGGAAGTTCTTTAGGTGAAGAACAAAATGATATTTTACAGAATGCTTTAAACACCAAGGATGACTGAATGCTTTACACACAGAGGATGACTAGCGTAAAAAAATCCCTTTGTAAAAACATTCTTGGGAGACTCTCTAGTTCCTGATTCTATTGAGTCAACTTTTGTCAGTCATTGTCTGACGTCTATTAATGTTTTAAATTCTATTATTGCATTTGAACATGATAACTTAAGTAAAGAAGTAATTATCTTTAAATGAAAAGATGTAGGATGAGTTCAAACATGGATATGATATAAGTTTAATTTATATGAATTGCCTATTGCTATTGAACCTAATGCAAAGGATAGCTTGAGTGTATATGAGTTGATTTCAATGAAACATAATTGCTATACTATGTAATACAGCTTTAATCCATTATGATTTAGAACTAATTTGAAATTAGGACCAATTAAGTGGCAACTAACAGTGAGAAGGCACAAAATCAACCAACACTTTTTATTTTCTATTTTAGAATATGAATTATTCGACAGTATCCAAAATTTTCATTCATCAGTCAGTGTTTTTTCTTAAGATCATAATGATGGATGTAAATGTAGGATTAAGAATCAATGATTTAATGTACTTATTCAGGCCAAGCAGATTCAAAATGGCAGCATATCTGTCATTCTGGATTTCAATAAAAAGAAGCTTACTCTTTATTCTTATTATCATTTAACAGATAAACATTTTGTACTGAACAATTTGTTAATCGGAAGATAAAAAAGGGGTGTCCTTACACTGAACAAAGGTCATTGCTAACTTTTGTATATCATCAATGATGAAGTTTGTTATAACATTTTGAAGCAATGTTGATCCAGATTAAACAAGGATTTAACTGACAAAAGTTCCAGGTTATTGGGTAAAATGTCAAGGTCAAATTCTGTATATCTTCCTTGTTAAACACTTTATGACAGCATGAAGCAATGTTGATTGTCTTTGATCAAATGTCAAAATCACTCAAATTGTCTCAGATGAATGTTTTGTTATGACGCGATGCAAAAAAAATGGCTCAAATGTAACAAGGTAGAGATCACCAAGTCAGTTACATGGTCACATTTTGTATCTTTTCAATGAATAGCATTGCAACATATTCAGTGATGACCATCTTGTTGTTACTAGTATTATGAAGCAAAGTTGACTAGGGATAAACATGGAATCAACAAACCAAATATTTAAAAAGAAGTCTGATCCTTATCTGTATATCACCAATCCAATGCTTTTTGACATATCACTAATAATTTGACTTATCTACATGTGTAACACATGTATTATAGCTAAATCAGTGGTCTATCTCTCGGGTAACTGTTGGATATTTTGAAAGAGCAAATTTTTGACTTGTCAATAAGGTGACATTATGTTCTGTTGTTATATAAGTTTGTGTTTGACTGATGAATTAATAAGTTTAAAAATAAAGACCACGATGTGTTGATTTTTTAAGTTTTTATTATCGTTTTATCATTTTGGAAACATAAGTATATTAAACGATCATCAAGTGACCACTAATGGATCTATGTAAGACTATCATTTAATTTCCTCTTATTCATTTGGAAACAGGTGGAACCTACTAAGTTTCATGAGAAATTTCTGTATCCAGAGCAAAAACATACTTAATATGATATCCAAGGTGGATGTACAGTATATCAGCCAGTTCAACAGTCAAAATCCATAATGGTAACCTGTCAACTACAAGATACCAGGAGAAAAAAACAACAACCTTCCGATATTTCTATGAAATTGTCTTGAGAAACAGTTAACATGGAACGATGGCTGTTTGATGGTCATCAAGATTTCTGGATCAAAACAAGAGGCCCATTGGCCTTAACGGTCACTTGAGTTTTGAATATTTAAGTTAATTTAATTGAACCTTTTTGGCTCCGCCCATCAGTCCAGGGGGTCAGTCAAGGCCAACATGTGCATACCATCCAGCTGACCCAAGGGTCATGAAATTCTCAAAGAATGGTAAAACACCTAAAGACCCTTCCTTATATGAAGTTAATTTGATTCTACCTTATTCAGGTTGTTAATGTTTTTGAAATTTCAGTTAGTTTGGCCCTTTTTGGCCACTCCCGTAAGCCCCTGGGGTCAGTTAGTGAGAATATGTACATACCATCAAGCTGTCATACAATGATGATAATGTTAACAAAGTTAGAATGAATCCTAATAGAAATCAAATAAATGATTGTCAAAACTGTGATTTCTCTATTTAAACAATAGTAAAATGTATCCCCTCCCTAGGGGTAAACATGGTACACAAGGGTTATAAAATTCACAACTTCGGTAAAGCACCTTAAGACCCTTCCATCTATGAAGAGTATTTAATTATAAAATATTTAGGTCTTGAGTAGATGTTTCTTGAAATTTCAGCTAATTTGACCTTTTTTAGCCCAAACCCATAAGCCCCTGGCCCAGTGCCAAGATACCTGTAGTTAACAGATATCCCATACTACTGTACTGATAATTCTAACCAAGTCAGTATTATTTCCAATTAAAACAAATAGTGCTTAAAAGTGTTATTTCCCTAGATAAACTATAGACAAGTGTATCCCCTCCCCAGGGGGAAACATGATACTCCAGGGTCATGAATTCACATTTTTGGTAAAAGACCTTAATACCTTTCTTTCTAAGATATTTGATTATACCATATCTGGGAGTTGGAAAGAGGATTTTATAGATATTAGTCAATTAGACCCTTTTTGGCCCCACCATTTGTACAAATTTGAATCTCCACCCCATAACGATGTTACCAGTCAAATTGTGTTCCGATCAGCGGTTATGAAGAAGAAGTCAATTGTTGATGGACAGATGCCGGATGCCAGGCACCACGATATGACAAAAGCAAAAGTAATTAAACCCATTATGTTAATAGCACAGAGGTATCATATTCACAAAAACAAGCACAAAAAAAGCATTGTTTATATAGGTGTGATGTATTTCTATGTCTAGTTATATATTACTGCAAAACTTACCACTGATTAAGGCATCCATAATCCAGAAAAAAAATGAAAACATTCAAAACAGCTTTGATTGCCGAATTCAAATTAAATGTTAAAAACTAAGATGACTGAACTGTAATACGTAATGATTTTGTTGTGTCATGATGAGAAGATAAATATGTTATCATTGCAAATCTCCAAAGAAAGGGGTTTGGATGCTAATGAAAGTGAATACAGTAATGACACACAAATGGAAGTCTTTACAGGAATGCTCAATGTTCCTAAAGACACGGTTTAACATAATATGATTTGATTAAGTCTCACATATTCAAAATTGAGAAGTCTCCAAAATCTTTCAAATCAAATTAAATTTTGCCAAATCAGACTCCTTGGCAGCTCTCTCAAAAAGTGAAGTTAGATACTCTGGAGTTACTCCACGTGGTATATTTAAATGTAGAGCACATGTCGACGCTGACGGCAATCTTCTTTCTCCAACCTCAGATTCGTAAAACATAAAAAACAAATCTTCGATTGGAAACCTGAGGGAGGAATACGATCTGCTCCCGTACAAAATACGAGGTCTTCAAACGTTAAAATTAAGTGGAATTATATGTGTACATACAAAATGTAATCGGATATTGATAACCGTTGATTAAAGTATGACATTAGTTCGTGCGTGAACTAACATAACATCATTTCATATTCTCCCAAAATATGGAAACAATAGTATGTACATACCTATGTCATCCAGAGTATATACTGTTATGTTACCACATCACAATGCACCATCAAATTAGACATTAACCCGATTTTCATTCATGCCTAGCACGACATAGATTAATACTAATACTTTGATATTATTGTAACTTTCACAAAAAATATTTAAGAAAAGCTCTCTGAATTCTTTAGTTTCTGATTATTTTTTATCTAATTCAAATAATTTTATATTGAAATATCTGTTTTTAATGTTTTTGCACCTCATTATCCTTTACCAGATAAATTGTATCTCACATCAAAACATTAATGGAGGGGGTTCAAACTTTTGGTTATTTCTCAAATCTTTCTCGGCACAAGGTATACTGAAGCACCTTAAACGATATGCAATCTATACATCCGGTTCAAACTAAGGTGCCTATCGTCATAATAGCATACCACGACACGAAACATTATAAAATAAAACATCAACAGGCTTTTCAGTCCATCATAATAGCTATAGGCGATAAAAAGCTTTCTTTCATTCATTCACGAGGCACGAATTGCATGAAACGTTTTACATAATTCATCTGACATTGATAAATAATCGCCTAAATCATTATCACAAACTGTTGTCGATGTGTGTATGACCGAATACAGGAAATTGGAGATAATATCCAATTTGCATATCTAAATTGCTCATTTAAATATGACGTAAAATTTGAGCATAGTAACATTTAAAATATTTTTGTGATGTCGGTCCTATCCCACCATCCTCCCTTTAGTGCCGTTCTAATAAAGAACTTTTCAAGCCGGAAATCTATGTGATGAGTTCATTTGCACATACACATGTATTTTGTTATTGTTACTTGAAAATCAATTGTTCAGCATTAATAAAAAGAACAGGTCCGGAGTTGTTTTTGTGAACAAAGAAATATGGACCCTACTGGAGTTTTAATCTCTTTCTAACATTTTGGAGAAGCAGAATTTAATTGATATTTTTACGGAAATTGTTTCCGGCCAAACGTATGTTGAACGTTACTATACGTATGCTAGGGAATGGTATATAAATATAATGAAACTTATTTTCTTTCTAAACGTCAATAAACACAGAAAATTAATTTCTAAATGTACAAAGTTTAATATGATATATATATCCGCTGTCTGACTTTCGATAAAATTTGCAAATTTATGTATTTCTAAATCGAAAGGTTAAAACACCTCCTCGTCTGTTAAACGTTTTGTTATATATAACGACTGATGTACAGTGGCCGAGGTAAGTCTGCAAACGAGACCAAGTGTGATTTTCCTGGCTTTCTGGGTTGTCGCATGAACAAAGCCCCCTAATGGTAATACCGCCGACCCATGACCTCTCTAAGACGGCTCGGAATTGTACTCATCTATCACTGGCTACATATTTCGTGTATATGTTTTTTGTTTAGTAAACGGCCATTGATTATATCTTAAATAGTGACTATTATTAAATAGTTTTGGATTTATTTCAGAAAATAAAGTGGAATTATATGTGTACATACAAAATGTAATCGGATATTGATAACCGTTGATTAAAGTATGACATTAGTTCGTGCGTGAACTAACATAACATCATTTCATATTCTCCCAAAATATGGAAACAATAGTATGTACATACCTATGTCATCCAGAGTATATATTGTTATGTTACCACATCACAATGCACCATCAAATTAGACATTAACCCGATTTTCATTCATGCCTAGCACGACATAGATTAATACTAATACTTTGATATTATTGTAACTTTCACAAAAAATATTTAAGAAAAGCTCTCTGAATTCTTTAGTTTCTGATTATTTTTTATCTAATCCAAATAATTTTATATTGAAATATCTGTTTTTAATGTTTTTGCACCTCATTATCCTTTACCAGATAAATTGTATCTCACATCAAAACATTAATGGAGGGGGTTCAAACTTTTGGTTATTTCTCAAATCTTTCTCGGCACAAGGTACATGTATACTGAAGCACCTTAAACGATATGCAATCTATACATCCGGTTCAAACTAAGGTGCCTATCGTCATAATAGCATACCACGACACGAAACATTATAAAATAAAACATCAACAGGCTTTTCAGTCCATCATAATAGCTATAGGCGATAAAAAGCTTTCTTTCATTCATTCACGAGGCACGAATTGCATGAAACGTTTTACATAATTCATCTGACATTGATAAATAATCGCCTAAATCATTATCACAAACTGTTGTCGATGTGTGTATGACCGAATACAGGAAATTGGAGATAATATCCAATTTGCATATCTAAATTGCTCATTTAAATATGACGTAAAATTTGAGCATAGTAACATTTAAAATATTTCTGTGATGTCGGTCCTATCCCACCATCCTCCCTTTAGTGCCGTTCTAATAAAGAACTTTTCAAGCCGGAAATCTATGTGATGAGTTCATTTGCACATACACATGTATTTTGTTATTGTTACTTGAAAATCAATTGTTCAGCATTAATAAAAAGAACAGGTCCGGAGTTGTTTTTGTGAACAAAGAAATATGGACCCTACTGGAGTTTTAATCTCTTTCTAACATTTTGGAGAAGCAGAATTTAATTGATATTTTTACGGAAATTGTTTCCGGCCAAACGTATGTTGAACGTTACTATACGTATGCTAGGGAATGGTATATAAATATAATGAAACTTATTTTCTTTCTAAACGTCAATAAACACAGAAAATTAATTTCTAAATGTACAAAGTTTAATATGATACATATATCTGCTGTCTGACTTTCGATAAAATTTGCAAATTTATGTATTTCTAAATCGAAAGGTTAAAACACCTCCTCGTCTGTTAAACGTTTTGTTATATATAACGACTGACAAAGGAAATTGAAGACAAAAGGAAAATTTTATATCCGGTAGCGAAAGAAGCTAGGAAAAACGGGAAAAAAACTGTGTTGAACAGAGATCAGCTGTACATAGATGGTGTACTATATAAGGGCCCGGATGTTCAGCCCATGGCCAGTCAGCATACGCCCACTCAACAACCGCGCTCGAAACGTAGACGGGTGATTTCAAATCAGCACGAATAGGGACGCGCCGGAGGGCAAAATATAGACACTAGTTTGGTTTCAAACGAGCCGATTAATACATATGGTGGTGGTGGAAAAAGTAACTATAATGCATGTACAATACAAATACTATCGTTAAATGTTTGTGGCTTAGTGAGAAAAGCTCAATATCCTGAGTTTCGTGAATTTGTAAATAGTTTTGATATTTTATGTCTCTGTGAATCCAAAACTGATGATTTAGATGTCATTGATTTGCCATGTTTTAAAACTGTAATGAAAAATAGGACAAAGTTTAAAAAAGTGAAGTCGGGTGGTATAGTTATAGCATATAAATATGACTTGGAAGATTATGTCTATGAAGTACAAAGTGATAGTCAATACGTAAGCTGGTTTAGGTTAGATGGCGCGAAGTTACAAAGTGATGATGATTTTTTATTTGGAATGGTTTATGTCCCACCCGAGAATTCTACATACTGTATTGGTGATCCATATTTGGAAATTGAAACTGAATACTTGAGGTTATCAGCTAATTACAAAAATGTGTGTTTGTTAGGAGATTTTAATGCAAGAACTGCGAGCTCTGTAGATTTTATTGATTACAATGAAATAGACGATAGAGATCAATTAACAGCTGAAATCCTAAATGAAGTTACATACATGAATGTATTTGAAAATTCCGGTTTTGCTAAGAACAGAAAAAGTCAGGACTTACACAAAAATAATTTTGGGAATCGACTATTGGATTTTTGTAAATATAATGACATTTTTATCTGTAATGGTAGAGTTGGTCGTGATAGAGATATAGGTAAGTACACCTGTAAAAGTTCTAGCGTTGTCGATTATGTCATATGTTCCTCTGAGCTCCTAAAACGCATACGTGACTTTGATGTTTTAGATTTTAGCCCTCTTATGTCAGATGCACATTGTCCCCTAACTCTTACTATAGGTGGTATGGCCAATACAGTTACCAATGATAACATTAATACACATGATACAACAGATTATACTGAACGTATTAAAAACTGGGAGACTGAGAAAATCCAACATTTTATTGAGAATATAAACGATGACAAAATTCAGAATATTATTGATACAATTAACCAATGCAATAATACGAACGACCTAGATGTCAATACACTTATGGCAGACTGTAGTGATGTGCTTGTAAGTGCTGCTAAGTCAACTTTTGGTATATACAAATATAACCATACTAATATATGTAAAAAGCCAAAATCAAATTCTAAACCCTGGTTTGACGGTGAATGTAAGGCGGCCAGGAAGTTATTCCGACGCCATAAAGGTATGTACAGACGTCACAAAAATGATTATTTCTTCAATAAATATAAAGAATCAGAAAAATCTTACAAACATACAATGGATAAAAGTATTAATAAATTCAGAAGAGACCTCCGTCGTAAGTTGAAAGATATGAAAAGTAGTAATGCACGGGATTACTGGAAACTACTTAAAAGTTCTAATAGTACACATAAAAACAAAAAAGGTAACATATCGATTGACACGCTTTTTAATTTCTTTAAAACCTTAAATGTTGGAGTAGATGATAACATGTTTGATAATAATGATATTGATATGGGTCCTGTAAATAATGTATTAAATAGTAATATAACCAGAGAGGAGGTGGAACATGCTATTAAGCTACTGAAAAACAATAAGGCTTGCTCGGATGATCTCATCATTAATGAATATATTAAATATTCGCCCTCTAAAATGATTGATCTCTATGTTATATTATTTGATGTCATTTTTAGCACAGGGAAAATCCCAGAAAGCTGGCTTCGAGGCTCTATTGTACCTATTTATAAAAATAAGGGTTCTCCCTCAGACCCTAAAAATTATAGGCCGATTACTATTGTAAGTTGCATCGGCAAACTATTCACAAGTATTTTAAATGCAAGACTATTAAAGTATTCCGACGAAGTTAATCTAATATGTGAAAACCAAGCTGGATTTCGCAAGAAGTATTCAACTATAGACAATATTTTTGTGCTGTATTCCCTAATTAGTCTTACTAATATGATGAAAAAGAAGCTGTACTGTATTTTCATTGATTTTGAAAAGGCCTTTGACAAAGTTTGGAGAAATGGTCTGTGGAACAAAATGTTGTTAAATCATATAAATGGCAAAATGTATACAATTATTTACAATATGTATCAAGGTATTAAATCTAACATATCATTTAATGGTCAGAATTCTGCATTCTTCGCATGCAATAATGGATTGAGGCAAGGGGAAAACTTGTCTCCTTTTTTATTTAGTTTATATTTGAATGACCTTGAGGAGTTTATGACTAGAAATAATGTTACCGGTTTACAGTGCCTGACAAACCAACTTGAAGTTGATTTACATATGTATATTAAACTATTTATTTTGTTGTATGCTGACGATACAATCTTATTTTCTGACACCCCAGAAGACCTGCAAATGCAGCTAAATGTTTTTAGTGAATATTGTAAAATATGGAGACTGAAAGTTAACAGTGAGAAAACAAAATGTATGATAGTCAGTAAAGGTCGTCTAAATAACAGATTACAATTCAAATTTGATACTGAAGACATAGAAATTGTCCAAAGTTTTTCATACCTGGGCACTGTTTTTTCACGCACAGGTTCTTTTAATGAAGCTAAAAATTACAATGTTAAAAAAGCAACAATTGCTATGTATGATGTTTTAAAGAAAGGAAGGTTATATAACCTATCTGTTCAGTGTATATATGATCTGTATGATAAAATTGTAAAACCTATATTGTTATACGGATGTGAGATTTGGGGTTTTACAAATCTACAAGTCATTGAGAGAGCGCACTTAAAGTTTTGTAAGTTATTATTAGGGGTCAAACGAAGTACACCAACGTCTATGGTTTATGGTGAACTTGGAGCTTATCCTTTGAATATCTCAGTTAAGACGAGAATGTTGACCTATTGGTCTCAATTGATTAATTCAAAAGAAAACAAACTAAATGTAATAACTTATAAACTGTTATGTCTAAACCAATACCGTAATAATAATGTTCCCTATATACGTTATATACAACAATTATTAGATGAATGTGGTATTAGCTATGTGTGGAATATCCAGTATATCCAGGAATTAGATACTTCTTGGATAAAGTCATATGTAAAACAAACACTCCATGATCAGTTTATACAGCAGTGGGATAATGATGTATTTAATTCTTCTAAGTCTGGTTGTTACAGAATTTTTAAAAACAAATTTGGTTTTGAATGCTATCTAGACGTTCTTACAGATAAAGAAAGAAATACTTTTTGTAAGTTCAGAACTACAAATCATAGACTGATTATTGAAACTGGAAGGTGGAATAATATTGAACGCCACGAAAGAATATGTACTTTTTGTAATAGTCAACAAATAGGAGATGAATTCCATTATCTGCTAGAATGCCAGTCATTAGCTGCGCATAGAAAATTATATCTAAATAAATATTATTATACAAGGCCGAACATATTAAAATTTAGAGATCTTATGAACTCAAACCACGTAAATACATTGAAAAAACTCTGTAAATTCATTAGTATTATCTTTAGCAATGTGTCCTCCATAGCATGATGTTACACATCATGTTCATCTTGACTTGATCGTTTTGTTGATTTGAAATTATATAAAATGGTATCATGCGTAACGATATGGTTAAATATCAGATGTTTTGATAAACTAATTGATACATTCTGCGTGTGCATACTTTATACACTGGCTGAACAACTGTATATAACTTTTGTATTGTGTAAATATGTTTTCTCTGTACTGTTATGTATGGTTAAAGAGAAATAAATTGAATTGAATTGAATTGAATTGAATTGATGTACAGTGGCCAAGGTAAGTCTCCAAACGAGACCAAGTGTGATTTTCCTGGCTTTCTGGGTTGTCGCATGAACAAAGCCCCCTAATGGTAATACCGCCGACCCATGACCTCTCTAAGACGGCTCGGAATTGTACTCATCTATCACTGGCTACATATTTCGTGTATATGTTTTTTGTTTAGTAAACGGCCATTGATTATATCTTAAATAGTGACTATTATTAAATAGTTTTGGATTTATTTCAGAAAATAAAGTGGAATTATATGTGTACATACAAAATGTAATCGGATATTGATAACCGTTGATTAAAGTATGACATTGGTTCATGCGTGAACTAACATAACATCATTTCATATTCTCCCAAAATATGGAAACAATAGTATGTACATAACTATGTCATCCAGAGTATATATTGTTATGTTACCACATCACAATGCACCATCAAATTAGACATTAACCCGATTTTCATTAATGCCTAGCACGACATAGATTAATACTAATACTTTGATATTATTGTAACTTTCACAAAAAATATTTAAAAAAAGCTCTCTGAATTCTATAGTTTCTGATTATTTTTTTGATCTAATTCAAATAATTTTATATTGAAATATCAGTTTTTAATGTTTTTGCACCTAATTATCCTTTACCAGATAAATTGTATCTCACATCAAAACATTAATGGAGGGGGTTCAAACTTTTGGTTATTTCTCAAATCTTTCTCGGCACAAGGTACATGTATACTGAAGCACCTCAAACGATATGCAATCTATACATCCGGTTCAAACTAAGGTGCCTATCGTCATAATAGCATACCACGACACGAAACATTATAAAATAAAACATCAACAGGTATTTCAGTCCATCATAATAGCTATAGGCGATAAAAAGCTTTCTTTCATTCATTCACGAGGCACGAATTGCATGAAACGTTTTACATAATTCATCTGACATTGATAAATAATCGCCTAAATCATTATCACAAACTGTTGTCGATGTGTGTATGACCGAATACAGGAAATTGGAGATAATATCCAATTTGCATATCTAAATTGCTCATTTAAATATGACGTAAAATTTGAGCATAGTAACATTTAAAATATTTCTGTGATGTCGGTCCTATCCCACCATCCTCCCTTTAGTGCCGTTCTAATAAAGAACTTTTCAAGCCGGAAATCTATGTGATGAGTTCATTTGCACATACACATGTATTTTGTTATTGTTACTTGAAAATCAATTGTTCAGCATTAATAAAAAGAAGAGGTCCGGAGTTGTTTTTGTGAACAAAGAAATCTGGACCCTACTGGAGTTTTACTCTCTTTCTAACATTTTGAAGAAGCAGAATTTAATTGATATTTTTACGGAAATTGTTTCCGGCCAAACGTATGTTGAACGTTACTATACGTATGCTAGGGAATGGTATATAAATATAATGAAACTTATTTTCTTTCTAAACGTCAATAAACACAGAAAATTAATTTCTAAATGTACAAAGTTTAATATGATATATATATCCGCTGTCTGACTTTCGATAAAATTTGCAAATTTATGTATTTCTAAATCGAAAGGTTAAAACACCTCCTCGTCTGTTAAACGTTTTGTTATATATAACGACTGATGTACAGTGGCCGAGGTAAGTCTGCAGACGAGACCAAGTGTGATTTTCCTGGCTTTCTGGGTTGTCGCATGAACAAAGCCCCCTAATGGTAATACCGCCGACCCATGACCTCTCTAAGACGGCTCGGAATTGTACTCATCTATCACTGGCTACATATTTCGTGTATATGTTTTTTGTTTAGTAAACGGCCATTGATTATATCTTAAATAGTGACTATTATTAAATAGTTTTGGATTTATTTCAGAAAATAAAGTGGAATTATATGTGTACATACAAAATGTAATCGGATATTGATAACCGTTGATTAAAGTATGACATTAGTTCGTGCGTGAACTAACATAACATCATTTCATATTCTCCCAAAATATGGAAACAATAGTATGTACATACCTATGTCATCCAGAGTATATATTGTTATGTTACCACATCACAATGCACCATCAAATTAGACATTAACCCGATTTTCATTCATGCCTAGCACGACATAGATTAATACTAATACTTTGATATTATTGTAACTTTCACAAAAAATATTTAAGAAAAGCTTTCTGAATTCTATATTTTCTGATTATTTTTTATCTAATTCAAATAATTTTATATTCAAATATCTGTTTTTAATGTTTTTGCACCTAATTATCCTTTACCAGATAAATTGTATCTCACATCAAAACATTAATGGAGGGGGTTCAAACTTTTGGTTATTTCTCAAATCTTTCTCGGCACAAGGTATACTGAAGCACCTTAAACGATATGCAATCTATACATCCGGTTCAAACTAAGGTGCCTATCGTCATAATAGCATACCACGACACGAAACATTATAAAATAAAACATCAACAGGCTTTTCAGTCCATCATAATAGCTATAGGCGATAAAAAGCTTTCTTTCATTCATTCACGAGGAACGAATTGCATGAAACGTTTTACATAATTTATCTGACATTGATAAATAATCGCCTAAATCATGATCACAAACTGTTGTCGATGTGTGTATGACCGAATACAGGAAATTGGAGATAATATCCAATTTGCATATCTAAATTGCTCATTTAAATATGACGTAAAATTTGAGCATAGTAACATTTAAAATATTTTTGTGATGTCGGTGCTATCCCACCATCCTCCCTTTAGTGCCGTTCTAATAAAGAACTTTTCAAGCCGGAAATCTATGTGATGAGTTCATTTGCACATACACATGTATTTTGTTATTGTTACTTGAAAATCAATTGTTCAGCATTAATAAAAAGAACAGGTCCGGAGTTGTTTTTGTGAACAAAGAAATATGGACCCTACTGGAGTTTTAATCTCTTTCTAACATTTTGGAGAAGCAGAATTTAATTGATATTTTTACGGAAATTGTTTCCGGCCAAACGTATGTTGAACGTTACTATACGTATGCTAGGGAATGGTATATAAATATAATGAAACTTATTTTCTTTCTAAACGTCAATAAACACAGAAAATTAATTTCTAAATGTACAAAGTTTAATATGATATATATATCTGCTGTCTGACTTTCGATAAAATTTGTAAATTGATGTATTTCTAAATCGAAAGGTTAAAACACCTCCTCGCATCTCCAGTTTTTATCTGGTGTTTTACCAACTGTGTACGTCCGAGGTCCAAGTCAGATGACGCAAACAGATTCCTTCGTTTAGCTAAAAACGCTTTAGCCTTCTGTATCTGATCCCCTGTCAAATGCTCACGAGACCTCTCAAGTAGTTGATGTAGCTGTTCATCCAGGTACGCTGTGTCCACCATTGCTGTCCGATCAGTGGTTTTATGGGTTATACGCTCCACTGGTGAGAGCTGTCCAACTATTGTTCCTCCGTATATCATTTGTGGCTCCTCTGTAACATTCATCAGTCTTACAGGAACACAATTAGCCGCAGGAGAAACTGCAGCACGAGCCCCCAATGCCCTATCCGCACTGATAAATCTATCTGTCGGCTCCAGCACACATGTGCCTGGTATACGTGATCTTTTCTCGGCGATAACATTCCCTACGACAATCATTTCACTGGCTGGGGGAAGACAGAGGTCTCAGAGGAAAACCACAAGTCGTCCATTGTGACCGCATGCGTCCCCATACAAGACAGGTATTGCGGGGCGAGGAATCCAGCAGTAATCAGCATGAGGAAGTAGATCCCTCGGGTGAAGAGCAAGAGGATGTAGAAATTCCTGAAGCTGAAGCAGTCAATACTGACGAAGAATCAACTGCGGAGTCAGAGGATGCTGTCCAAAGCAAAGAATCCAGACCAGTTAGGTCTAGGAAGCGTCCTGGTAGATTCAAAGATCACTATGTTGAATTCAAGGGCTAGACGATCCATGCTACTCAATGTAAATAAATGTAAATTAGTTTAATTCTGATGTTTATTAATTATTGTCGAACTCGAGACGAGTATCATCGGAGACGTGGGTAGTGTAGCGAATCAAAGTTATACATGTTAGAAGGCTCAGATAGCCTTACGTTTATTGTTGTAACTGTAAATACTTCCGTGTTTGTCAATGTCAATTCAGAGCTTGATTAACTGTGATTTTTGAACCCTATTGTTACAAACGCTATGGGAACCACGATGGCGATTAATTAGAACGAGGCTTCTCGTTTAGAGCGAGACTTCATGTTCTGACAGGGTATAAAAGGCCGAGAAAATTCTCGTTCAGGGCCCAGTTCTGAAGACGTGTTCCATACGACCGGTTGGTACTAATAACAGCGGAGGCTTTGGAGTGATACGTGCTAGTATCAGCCTTGGCTCGTGCGTCGCTCTTTTCGACCTGTGCAGGGTTTGGCGAGTGGCGCATGAGCGTACACAAGACGTACGTGTAGTAGGCTATACACGTGTGTGTATACTGCGCAGCAGCCGTAGGGGTCTTGGCTGGTTAACACCAGCGTACACAGGACGCGGTGTGCAGTGACACAGTTGTCTCCGGGGCAGTTAGTACGACCTGCTCGTGCGTAGTTACATTAGGGTACACACTACTGTGCGGAAAATAACGCACCGGCAATAAATAAACCGTATGTATGTATATCATTAGGGCTCATGCGTCAGGCTAGACGCATGCATTGTATATAAACGAATCATATAATCATTGTATATATTACTAATTAAGTATTGTGAATTGAGAGAGTGTTGTCAGCTGCTAGGGAAGCAGGTCGTGCTCTATTTAGTTATTTGTTAACACGCCTTATCCCGGAATCAACCGGGTACGACACCCTGTAAACGTTACATTACCATTAGGGGGCTTTGTTCATGCGACAACCCAGAAAGCCAGGAAAATCACACTTGGTCTCGTTTGGAGACTTACCTCGGCCACTGTACATCAGTCGTTATATATAACAAAACGTTTAACAGACGAGGAGGTGTTTTAACCTTTCGATTTAGAAATACATCAATTTACAAATTTTATCGAAAGTCAGACAGCGGATATATATATCATATTAAACTTTGTACATTTAGAAATTAATTTTCTGTGTTTATTGACGTTTAGAAAGAAAATAAGTTTCATTATATTTATATACCATTCCCTAGCATACGTATAGTAACGTTCAACATACGTTTGGTCGGAAACAATTTCCGTAAAAATATCAATTAAATTCTGCTTCTCCAAAATGTTAGAAAGAGAGTAAAACTCCAGTAGGGTCCATATTTCTTTGTTCACAAAAACAACTCCGGACCTGTTCTTTTTATTAATGCTGAACAATTGATTTTCAAGTAACAATAACAAAATACATGTGTATGTGCAAATGAACTCATCACATAGATTTCCGGCTTGAAAAGTTCTTTATTAGAACGGCACTAAAGGGAGGATGGTGGGATAGGACCGACATCACAAAATTTTTTTTAAATGTTACTATGCTCAAATTCTTCGTCATATTTAAATGAGCAATTTAGATATGCAAATTGGATATTATCTCCAATTTCCTGTATTCGGTCATACACACATCGACAACAGTTTGTGATCATGATTTAGGCGATTATTTATCAATGTCAGATGAAATATGTAAAACGTTTCATGCAATTCGTGCCTCGTGAATGAATGAAAGAAAGCTTTTTATCGCCTATAGCTATTATGATGGACTGAAAAGCCTGTTGATGTTTTATTTTATAATGTTTCGTGTCGTGGTATGCTATTATGACGATAGGCACCTTAGTTTGAACCGGATGTATAGATTGCATATCGTTTAAGGTGCTTCAGTATACCTTGTGCCGAGAAAGATTTGAGAAATAACCAAAAGTTTGAACCCCCTCCATTAATGTTTTGATGTGAGATACAATTTATCTGGTAAAGGATAATGAGGTGCAAAAACATTAAAAACTGATATTTCAATATAAAATTATTTGAATTAGATAAAAAATAATCAGAAACTAAAGAATTCAGAGAGCTTTTCTTAAATATTTTTTGTGAAAGTTACAATAATATCAAAGTATTAGTATTAATCTATGTCGTGCTAGGCATAAATGAAAATCGGGTTAATGTCTAATTTGATGGTGCATTGTGATGTGGTAACATAACAATATATACTCTGGATGACATAGGTATGTACATACTATTGTTTCCATATTTTGGGAGAATATGAAATGATGTTATGTTAGTTCACGCACGAACTAATGTCATACTTTAATCAACGGTTATCAATATCCGATTACATTTTGTATGTACACATATAATTCCACTTTATTTTCTGAAATAAATCCAAAACTATTTAATATTAGTCACTATTTAAGATATAATCAATGGCCGTTTACTAAACAAAAAACATATACACGAAATATGTAGCCAGTGATAGATGAGTACAATTCCGAGCCGTCTTAGAGAGGTCATGGGTCGGCGGTATTACCATTAGGGGGCTTTGTTCATGCGACAACCCAGAAAGCCAGGAAAATCACACTTGGTCTCGTTTGGAGACTTACCTCGGCCACTGTACATCAGTCGTTATATATAACAAAACGTTTAACAGACGAGGAGGTGTTTTAACCTTTCGATTTAGAAATACATAAATTTGCAAATTTTATCGAAAGTCAGACAGCGGATATATATATCATATTAAACTTTGTACATTTAGAAATTAATTTTCTGTGTTTATTGACGTTTAGAAAGAAAATAAGTTTCATTATATTTATATACCATTCCCTAGCATACGTATAGTAACGTTCAACATACGTTTGGCCGGAAACAATTTCCGTAAAAATATCAATTAAATTCTGCTTCTCCAAAATGTTAGAAAGAGAGTAAAACTCCAGTAGGGTCCATATTTCTTTATTCACAAAAACAACTCCGGACCTGTTCTTTTTATTAATGCTGAACAATTGATTTTCAAGTAACAATAACAAAATACATGTGTATGTGCAAATGAACTCATCACATAGATTTCCGGCTTGAAAAGTTCTTTATTAGAACGGCACTAAAGGGAGGATGGTGGGATAGGACCGACATCACAAAAATATTTTAAATGTTACTATGCTCAAATTTTACGTCATATTTAAATGAGCAATTTAGATATGCAAATTGGATATTATCTCCAATTTCCTGTATTCGGTCATACACACATCGACAACAGTTTGTGATCATGATTTAGGCGATTATTTATCAATGTCAGATGAATTATGTAAAACGTTTCATGCAATTCGTGCCTCGTGAATGAATGAAAGAAAGCTTTTTATCGCCTATAGCTATTATGATGGACTGAAAAGCCTGTTGATGTTTTATTTTATAATGTTTCGTGTCGTGGTATGCTATTATGACGATAGGCACCTTAGTTTGAACCGGATGTATAGATTGCATATCGTTTAAGGTGCTTCAGTATACCTTGTGCCGAGAAAGATTTGAGAAATAACCAAAAGTTTGAACCCCCTCCATTAATGTTTTGATGTGAGATACAATTTATCTGGTAAAGGATAATGAGGTGCAAAAACATTAAAAACTGATATTTCAATATCAAATTATTTGAATTAGATAAAAAATAATCAGAAACTAAAGAATTCAGAGAGCTTTTCTTAAATATTTTTTGTGAAAGTTACAATAATATCAAAGTATTAGTATTAATCTATGTCGTGCTAGGCATGAATGAAAATCGGGTTAATGTCTAATTTGATGGTGCATTGTGATATGGTAACATAACAATATATACTCTGGATGACATAGGTATGTACATACTATTGTTTCCATATTTTGGGAGAATATGAACTAGTGTCATACTTTAATCAACGGTTATCAATATCCGATTACATTTTGTATGTACACATATAATTCCACTTTATTTTCTGAAATAAATCCAAAACTATTTAATATTAGTCACTATTTAAGATATAATCAATGGCCGTTTACTAAACAAAAAACATATACACGAAATATGTAGCCAGTGATAGATGAGTACAATTCCGAGCCGTCTTAGAGAGGTCATGGGTCGGCGGTATTACCATTAGGGGGCTTTGTTCATGCGACAACCCAGAAAGCCAGGAAAATCACACTTGGTCTCGTTTGGAGACTTACCTCGGCCACTGTACATCAGTCGTTATATATAACAAAACGTTTAACAGACGAGGAGGTGTTTTAACCTTTCGATTTAGAAATACATAAATTTGCAAATTTTATCGAAAGTCAGACAGCGGATATATATATCATATTAAACTTTGTACATTTAGAAATTAATTTTCTGTGTTTATTGACGTTTAGAAAGAAAATAAGTTTCATTATATTTATATACCATTCCCTAGCATACGTATAGTAACGTTCAACATACGTTTGGCCGGAAACAATTTCCGTAAAAATATCAATTAAATTCTGCTTCTCCAAAATGTTAGAAAGAGAGTAAAACTCCAGTAGGGTCCATATTTCTTTATTCACAAAAACAACTCCGGACCTGTTCTTTTTATTAATGCTGAACAATTGATTTTCAAGTAACAATAACAAAATACATGTGTATGTGCAAATGAACTCATCACATAGATTTCCGGCTTGAAAAGTTCTTTATTAGAACGGCACTAAAGGGAGGATGGTGGGATAGGACCGACATCACAAAAATATTTTAAATGTTACTATGCTCAAATTTTACGTCATATTTAAATGAGCAATTTAGATATGCAAATTGGATATTATCTCCAATTTCCTGTATTCGGTCATACACACATCGACAACAGTTTGTGATCATGATTTAGGCGATTATTTATCAATGTCAGATGAATTATGTAAAACGTTTCATGCAATTCGTGCCTCGTGAATGAATGAAAGAAAGCTTTTTATCGCCTATAGCTATTATGATGGACTGAAAAGCCTGTTGATGTTTTATTTTATAATGTTTCGTGTCGTGGTATGCTATTATGACGATAGGCACCTTAGTTTGAACCGGATGTATAGATTGCATATCGTTTAAGGTGCTTCAGTATACATGTACCTTGTGCCGAGAAAGATTTGAGAAATAACCAAAAGTTTGAACCCCCTCCATTAATGTTTTGATGTGAGATACAATTTATCTGGTAAAGGATAATTAGGTGCAAAAACATTAAAAACAGATATTTCAATATAAAATTATTTGAATTAGATAAAAAATAATCAGAAACTAAAGAATTCAGAAAGCTTTTCTTAAATATTTTTTGTGAAAGTTACAATAATATCAAAGTATTAGTATTGATCTATGTCGTGCTAGGCATGAATGAAAATCGGGTTAATGTCTAATTTGATGGTGCATTGTGATGTGGTAACATAACAATATATACTCTGGATGACATAGGTATGTACATACTATTGTTTCCATATTTTGGGAGAATATGAAATGATGTTATGTTAGTTCACGCACGAACTAATGTCATACTTTAATCAACGGTTATCAATATCCGATTACATTTTGTATGTACACATATAATTCCACTTAATTTTAACTTTTGAAGACCTCGTATTTTGTACGGGAGCAGATCGGATTCCTCCCTCAGGTTTCTAATCGAAGATTTGTTTTTTATGTTTTACGAACCTGAGGTTGGAGAAAGAAGATTGCCGTCAGCGTCGACATGTGCTCTACATTTAAATATACCACGTGGAGTAACTCCAGAGTATCTAACTTCACTTTTTGAGAGAGCTGCCAAGGAGTCTGATTTGGCAAAATTCAATTTGATTTGAAAGATTTTGGAGACTTCTCAATTTTGAATATGTGAGACTTAATCAAATCATATTATGTTAAACCGTGTCTTTAGGAACATTGAGCATTCCTGTAAAGACTTCCATTTGTGTGTCATTACTGTATTCACTTTCATTAGCATCCAAACCCCTTTCTTTGGAGATTTGCAATGATAACATATTTATCTTCTCATCATGACACAACAAAATCATTACGTATTACAGTTCAGTCATCTTAGTTTTTAACATTTAATTTGAATTCGGCAATCAAAGCTGTTTTGAATGTTTTCATTTTTTTTCTGGATTATGGATGCCTTAATCAGTGGTAAGTTTTGCAGTAATATATAACTAGACATAGAAATACATCACACCTATTGATTTTATATAAACAATGCTTTTTTGTGCTTGTTTTTGTGAATATGATACCTCTGTGCTATTAACATAATGGGTTTAATTACTTTTGCTTTTGTCATATCGTGGTGCCTGGCATCCGGCATCTGTCCATCAACAATTGACTTCTTCTTCATAACCGCTGACCGGAACACAATTTGACTGGTAACATCGATCGTTATGGGATGGAGATTCAAATTTGTACAAATAGTGGGGCCAAAAAGGGTCTAATTGACTAATATCTATAAAATCCTCTTTCCAACTCCCAGATATGGTATAATCAAATATCTTAGAAAGAAAGGTATTAAGGTCTTTTACCAAAAATGTGAATTCATGACCCTGGGGTATCAATTTTTTTTCCCCTGGGGAGGGGATAAAGTTTTCTATAGTTTATCTAGGAAAATAACACTTTTGAGCATTATTTGTTTCAATTGCCTTTGGAAATAATACTAACTTAGAATTATCAGTACAGTAGTATGGGATACCTGTTATTAACTACAGGTATATTGGCACTGACTGACCCCCAGGGGCTTGTGGGTTGGGCTAAACAATTTCAAATTAGCTGAAATTTCAAGAAACTTCTACTCAAGACCTAAGTATACTCTTCATAGATGGAAGGTTCTTAAGGTGCTTTACCAAAGTTGTGAATTTCATAACCCTTGGATATCATGTTTGCCCCTGAGGAGCGGGTAAATTTTGCTAAAAATTGTTTATATAGGGAAATCACATTTTTGACTATAATTTGTTTGATTTCTATCAGGATTCATTCTAACTTTGTTAACATTATCACCATGGGATGACAGCTTGATGGTATGCACATGTTCGCACTAACTGACCCTAGGGGCTTATGGGAGTGCCAAAAAGGGTCAAATTAACTTAAATTAAAAAAAGAAACTTCTAAAATACCTAAATACGATAGAATAAAATTCACTTCATATAAGGAAGGTTCTTTAGGTGTTTTACCATTCTTTGATAATTTTATGACCCTTGGGTCAGCTGGATGGTATGCACATGTTGGCCTTGACTGACCCCCTGGACTGATGGGCAGGGCCAAAAATGTTCAATTAAATTAACTTAAATATTCCAAACTTCGGTGACCGTTAAGGCCCATGCATGGGCCTCTTGTTTTGATCCAGAAATCTTGATGTCCACCAAACAGCCATCTTTTCATGTTAATTGTTTCTCAAGACAATTTCATAGAAGTATTGGAAGGTTTTGTTTTTTTTTAATTTGATACCTATGTATTTTTCTCCTAGTGCCTTGTAGTTGACAGGCTACCATTATTGATTTCGACAGTGGAACTGGCTGATAATATACACCCACCTTGGATATCAGATTAAGTATGTAATTGCTCTGGATACAGAACTTTCTCATGAAACTTAGGTTCGTTCCAAATGAATAAGAGGAAATTAAATGATAGTCTTACATAGATCCATTAGTGGTCACTTGATGATCGTTTAATATACTTATGTTTCCAAAATGATAAAACGATAATAAAAACTTAAAAAATCAACACATTGTGGTCTTTATTTTTAAACTTATTAATTCATCAGTCAAACACAAACTTATATAACAACAGAACATAATGTCACCTTATTGACAAGTCAAAAATTTGCTCTTTCAAAATATCCAACAGTTACCCGAGAGATAGACCACTGATTTAGCTATAATACATGTGTTACACATGTAGATAAGTCAAATTATTAGTGATATGTCAAAAAGCATTGGATTGGTGATATACAGATAAGGATCAGACTTCTTTTTAAATATTTGGTTTGTTGATTCCATGTTTATCCCTAGTCAACTTTGCTTCATAATACTAGTAACAACAAGATGGTCATCACTGAATATGTTGCAATGCTATTCATTGAAAAGATACAAAATGTGACCATGTAACTGACTTGGTGATCTCTACCTTGTTACATTTGAGCCATTTTTTTTGCATCGCGTCATAACAAAACATTCATCTGAGAAAATTTGAGTGATTTTGACATTTGATCAAAGACAATCAACATTGCTTCATGCTGTCATAAAGTGTTTAACAAGGAAGATATACAGAATTTGACCTTGACATTTTACCCAATAACCTGGAACTTTTGTCAGTTAAATCCTTGTTTAATCTGGATCAACATTGCTTCAAAATGTTATAACAAACTTCATCATTGATGATATTCAAAAGTTAGCAATGACCTTTGTTCAGTGTAAGGACACCCCTTTTTTATCTTCCGATTAACAAATTGTTCAGTACAAAATGTTTATCTGTTAAATGATAATAAGAATAAAGAGTAAGCTTCTTTTTATTGAAATCCAGAATGACAGATATGCTGCCATTTTGAATCTGCTTGGCCTGAATAAGTACATTAAATCATTGATTCTTAATCCTACATTTACATCCATCATTATGATCTTAAGAAAAAACACTGACTGATGAATGAAAATTTTGGATACTGTCGAATAATTCATATTCTAAAATAGAAAATAAAAATTGTTGGTTGATTTTGTGCCTTCTCACTGTTAGTTGCCACTTAATTGGTCCTAATTTCAAATAAGTTCCAAATCATAATGGATTAAAGCTGTATTACATAGTATAGCAATTATGTTTCATTGAAATCAACTCATATACACTCAAGCTTTCCTTTGCATTAGGTTCAATAGCAATAGGCAATTCATGTAAATTAAACTTATATCATATCCATGTTTGAACTCATCCTACATCTTTTCATTTAAAGATAATTACTTCTTTACTTAAGTTATCATGTTCAAATGCAATAATAGAATTTAAAACATTAATAGACGTCAGACAATAATAGACGTCAGACAATGACTGACAAAAGTTGACTCAATAGAATCAGGAACTAGAGAGTCTCCCAAGAATGTTTTTACAAAGGGATTTTTTTACGTTAGTCATCCTCTGTGTTTAAAGCATTCAGTCATCCTTGGTGTTCAAAGCATTCTGTAAAATATCATTTTGTTCTTCACCTAAAGAACTTCCCACTACTTCTGATGTGATATTCATGTCCACACCTAGCTCCTGTAGTGAGTCTTGGAGAGATACATGTAGGGGATTTCAGAGAATGTTGGATATGGATAAGGATGACGAATTGATATTGACCAAGACGCCCTCAATCCATGCCTATTGAGGTGATTTGTTGTGCATTGTTCTCATTTTATGATTATTTCACCCTTGCCGAAACTCTTCCAGATGAACATTTATGATTGGAAGGAAACAGAAATGTAATGCATGTATGTGGGCTGGAGAGTTTATGTCTATTTCCCTTCATCCTCCAAACTGAAGAACAGTTGATAGAAAAATTCTATGACCTGTCCAGAAACATCTCTCCAGAGGCGCTCAATTCTTTGGTTATGAACTGATCGTCCAGTAAGGAAAATGGCCGTACAAGACAATGGTAAACTGTGGCCGTACCGGACAAAAGTAGACTATGGCCGTACCATACAATGATAGACTATGACCGTACCAGAAAATGGTAAATTGTGGCCGTACCAGACAATGGTAAACTATGGCCGTACCAGACAATGATAGACTATGGCCGTACCAGACAATGGTAAACTGTGGCCGTACCATACAATGGTAGACTATTGCCGTACCAGACAATGGTAGACTATGGCCGTACCATCCATTGATAGACTATGGCCGTACCAGACAATGGTACACTATGGGTGTACCAGACAATGAAAGACTGTGACCGTACCAGAAAATGGTAAACTGTGGCCGTACCAGACAATAGTAGACTATGGCCGTACCATACAATGATAGACTATGGCCATACCAGACAATGGTAGTCCGTAGCCGTATCAGACAATGGTAAACTGAGGCCGTACCAGACAATGGTCAACTATGGCCGTACCAGACAATGATAGACTATGGCCGTACCAGACAATGGTAAACTGTGGCCGTACCATGCAATGGTAGACTATTGCCGTACCAGACAATGGTAGAATATGGCCGTACCATCCATTGATTGACTATGGCCGTACCAGACAATGGTAAACTGTGGGTGTACCAGACAATGAAAGACTGTGACCGTACCAGACAATGGTAAACTGTGGCCGTACCAGACAATAGTAGACTATGGCCGTACCATACAATGATAGACTATGGCCGTATCAGACAATGGTAAACTGTGGCCGTACCAGACAATGGTACACTATGGCCGTACCAGACAATGATAGACTATGGCCGTACCAGACAATGGTAAACTGTGGCCGTACCATACAATGGTAGACTATTGACGTACCAGACAATGGTAGAATATGGCCGTACCATCCAATGATAGACTATGGCCGTACCAGACAATGGTACACTATGGGTGTACCAGACAATGGTAGACTGTGGCCGTACCAGACAATGGTAAACTGTGGCCGTACCAGACAATAGTAGACTATGGCCGTACCATACAATGATAGACTATGGCCATACCAGACAATGGTAGTCTGTAGCCGTATCAGACAATGGTAGACTGAGGCCGTACCATACAATGGTAGACTGTGGCCGTACCAGACAATGGTAGAATGTGGCCGTACAAGTCAATAGTAGACTATGGCCGTATCATAAAATGATAGACTGTTGCTGTACCAGACAATGATATACTATTTCTGTACCAGACAATGGTAGACTATGGCCGTACCATACCATGTTAGACTATGGCCTTACCAGACAATGGTAGACTATGGTCGTACCAGACAATGGTAGACTATGGCCGTACAAGACAATAGTAGACTATGGCCGTACCAGACAATGGTAGACTATGGCCGTACCAGACAATGGTAAACTGTGGCCGTACCAGACAATGGTAGACTATGGCCGTACAAGACAATGATAGACTATGGCCGTACCAGAAAATGGTAAATTGTGGCCGTACCAGACAATGGTAAACTATGGCCGTACCAGACAATGGTGAACTATGGCCGTACCAGACAATGATAGGCTATGGCCGTACCAGACAATGGTAAACTGTGGCCGTACCGGACAAAAGTAGACTATAGCTGTACCATGCAATGATAGAATATGGCCGTACCAGAAAATGGTAAATTGTGGCCGTACCAGACAATGGTAAACTATGGCCGTACCAGACAATGATAGACTATGGCCGTACCAGACAATGGTAAACTGTGGCGGTACCATACAATGGTAGACTATGGCCGTACCATACAATGGTAGACTATGGCCGTACCAGCCAATGATAGACTATGGCCGTACCAGACAATGGTAGACTATGGCCGTACCAGACAATGGTAGACTATGGCCGTACCAGACAATGGTAAACTGTGGCCGTGCCAAACAATGGTAGACTATGGAAGTAGCATACAATGGTAGACTATGGCCGTACAAGACAATGATAGACTATGGCTGTACCAGAAAATGGTAAATTGTGGCCGTACCAAACAATGGTAAACTATGGCCGTACCAGACAATGATAGACGATGGCCGTACCAGACAATGGTAAATTGTGGCCGTACCAGAAAAAGGGTAAACTATGGCCGTACAAGACAATGGTAAACTATGGCCGTACAAGACAATGATAGACTATGGCCGTACCAGAAAATGGTAAATTGTGGCCGTACCAGACAATGGTAAACTACGGCCGTACCAGACAATGGTGAACTATGGCCGTACCAGACAATGATAGGCTATGGCCGTACCAGACAATGGTAAACTGTGCCTACCGGAAAAGTAATACTTAGCTGTCCAAATGCAATATAGAATATACTTACCAGAAAATGGTAAATTGGGCCTAGAGGTCTCCGAACAGAATGTACAGGGTTACCAGCATCCGTCTGTGGGTCATACAAAGCATTCCGTCATCCTGGTGTTGGCACAGCCATTCTGGGTACAACATTGTATGTTCTTCACCAAGACTGTCAATACTTCTGATGTGAGTAAATTCTATGCCAAAACAAGGTAACTTGTAGTGAGTCTTGGGTACCAGACAATGTAGGGCCGTACAGAGAATGTAGACAACGGTACGAGACAATTTGATAAATTGACCCAAGGAACGGCCGACTCAATGGCCATGCCTACAGACATGATATGATTGGCTTGTTCTCATAAATGGTAATTTCGACCCTTTGCCGACAACTTCTTCCGATAAACATGTAAATGTGGCCGTAACAGACAATGTAATATGGTACAATGTTGGTGGCCGTTACATGGTACTATGTCCTCTCTTCATCCGTACAAGACATGATAGACATTGACAGAAAAAATTTCTACGACCTGTAGAAAATGCCTTCCAGAGCCTCATAGCTTGGTTATAGAAACTGATCGATCCAGTAAAGGAAAATGGCCGTCCCAGACAATGGTAAACTGTGGCCGTACCGGACAAAAGTAGACTATGTCCGTACCATACAATATAGACTATGACCGTACCAGAAAATGGTAATTGTGGCCGTACCAGACAGATGGGTAAACTAATGGGCCGTACCAGACAATGATAGACTATGGCCGTACCAACAATGGTAAGACTTGGCCGTACATACAATGTAGACTTTTGGCCTACCAGACAATGGTAGAACTGTGGCCGTACCAACTTTCCATTGATAGACTATGGCCGTACCAGAAAATGGTACCAACTATGGGCGTACCAGACAAGGGAAAACTGTGCCGCACCATACAATGGTAGACTGTGGCCGTACCATACAATGGTAGACTATGGCCGTACCATACAATGATAGACTATGGCCGTATCAGACAATGGTAGTTCCTCCTGAAAATGTCCGTATCAGACAAGGTAAACTAGGCCGTACCAAAACAATGGTAACTATGGCCGTACAGACAATGATATACTATGGCCGTACCAGACAATGGTAAACTGTGGCCGTACCAGACAATGGTAGACTATGGCCGTACCAGACAATGGTAAACTGTAGCCGTACCAAATCCATTGGTTGACTATGGCCGTACAACAATGGTACACTATGGGTACAAGACAATGAAGACTGTGGCCGTACCAGAAAATGGTAAATGTGGCCGTACCAGACAATGAGTAACTATGGCCGTACCAGACAATGATAGACTATGGCCATACCAGACAATGGTAATCGTGGCCGTACCAGACAATGGTAGACTATGGCCGTACCAGACAATGGTAGACTGTGGCCGTACCAGACAATGGTAGACTATGGCCGTACCAGACAATGGTAGACTATGGCCGTACCAGACAATGGTAGACTATGGCCGTACCAGGAAATGGTAAATTGTGGCCGTACCAGACAATGGTAAACTATGGCCGTACCAGACAATGATAGACTATGGCCGTACCAGACAATGGTAAACTATGGCCGTACCAGACAATGATAGACTATGGCCGTACCAGACAATGGTAAACTGTGGCCGTACCGGACAAAAGTAGACTATGGCCGTACCATACAATGATAGACTATGGCCGTACGAGATAATGGTAAATTGTGGCCGTACCAGACAATGGTAGACTATGGCCGTACCAGACAATGATAGACTGTGGCCGTACCAGACAATGGTAAACTGTGGCCGTACCAGACAATGGTAGACTATGGCCGTAGCATACAATAATAGACTCTGGCCGTACCAGACAATGGTAAACTGTGGCCGTACCAGACAATGGTACACTATGGGTATACCAGACAATGAAAGACTGTGACCGTACCAGAAAATGGGAAACCGTGGCCGTACCAGGCAATGGTAGACTATGGCCGTACCAGACAATGGTAGACTGTGGCCGTACCAGACGATGGTAGAATGTGGCTGTACCAGACAATGGTAGATTTTGGCCGTACCGGACAATGGTAGACTATGGCATAACAAGACAATGGTAGACTATGTCCGTACCATGCAATGGTAGACTATGTCCGTACCATGCAATGGTAGACTGTGGCCGTACCAGACAATGGCAGACTATGGCCGTACCCGACAATGGTAGACTGTGGCCGTACCAGACAATGGTAGACTATGGCCGTACCATACAATGATAGACTATAGCCGTAACAGACAATGGTAGAATATGGCCGTACCATACAATGATAGACTATGGCCGTACCAGACAATGGTAGACTATGGCCGTACCAGACAATGGTAGACTATGGCCGTACCATACAATGATAGACTATGGCCGTACCAGACAATGGTAAACTATGGCCGTACCAGACAATGGTAGACTATGGCCGTACCAGACAATGGTAGACTGTGGCCGTACCAGACGATAGTAGGTTATGACCGTACCATACAATGGTAGACTATTGCCGTACCAGACAATGGTAGACTATGGCCGTACCATCCATTGATAGACTATGGCCGTACCAGACAATGGTACACTATGGGTGTACCAGACAATGAAAGACTGTGACCGTACCAGAAAATGGTAAACTGTGGCCGTACCAGACAATAGTAGATTATGGCCGTACCATACAATGATAGACTATGGCCATACCAGACAATGGTAGTCCGTAGCCGTATCAGACAATGGTAAACTGAGGCCGTACCAGACAATGGTCAACTATGGCCGTACCAGACAATGATAGACTATGGCCGTACCAGACAATGGTAAACTGTGGCCGTACCATACAATGGTAGACTATTGCCGTACCAGACAATGGTAGACTATGGCCGTACCATCCATTGATTGACTATGGCCGTACCAGACAATGGTACACTATGGGTGTACCAGACAATGAAAGACTGTGACCGTACCAGAAAATGGTAAACTGTGGCCGTACCAGACAATAGTAGACTATGGCCGTACCATACAATGATAGACTATGGCCATACCAGACAATGGTAGTCTGTAGCCGTATCAGACAATGGTAGACTGAGGCCGTACCATACAATGGTAAACTATGGCCGTACCAGACAATGATAGACTATGGCCGTACCAGACAATGGTAAACTGTGGCCGTACCATGCAATGGTAGACTATTGCCGTACCAGACAATGGTAGAATATGGCCGTACCATCCATTGATTGACTATGGCCGTACCAGACAATGGTACACTATGGGTGTACCAGACAATGAAAGACTGTGACCGTACCAGAAAATGGTAAACTGTGGCCGTACCAGACAATAGTAGACTATGGCCGTACCATACAATGATAGACTATGGCCATACCAGACAATGGTAGTCCGTAGCCGTATCAGACAATGGTAAACTGAGGCCGTACCAGACAATGGTCAACTATGGCCGTACCAGACAATGATAGACTATGGCCGTACCAGACAATGGTAAACTGTGGCCGTACCATACAATGGTAGACTATTGACGTACCAGACAATGGTAGAATATGGCCGTACCATCCAATGATAGACTATGGCCGTACCAGACAATGGTACACTATGGGTGTACCAGACAATGAAAGACTGTGACCGTACCAGAAAATGGTAAACTGTGGCCGTACCAGACAATAGTAGACTATGGCCGTACCATACAATGATAGACTATGGCCATACCAGACAATGGTAGTCCGTAGCCGTATCAGACAATGGTAGACTGAGGCCGTACCAGACAATGGTAGACTGTGGCCGTACCAGACAATGGTAGAATGTGGCCGTACAAGTCAATAGTAGACTATGGCCGTATCATAAAATGATAGACTGTTGCCGTACCAGACAATGATATACTATTTCTGTACCAGACAATGGTAGACTATGGCCGTACCATACCATGTTAGACTATGGCCTTACCAGACAATGGTAGACTATGGTCGTACCAGACAATGGTAGACTATGGCCGTACAAGACAATAGTAGACTATGGCCGTACCAGACAATGGTAGACTATGGCTGTACCAGACAATGGTAAACTGTGGCCGTACCAGACAATGGTAGACTATGGCCGTACAAGACAATGATAGACTATGGCCGTACCAGAAAATGGTAAATTGTGGCCGTACCAGACAATGGTAAACTATGGCCGTACCAGACAATAGTAAACTATGGCCGTACCAGACAATGATAGGCTATGGCCGTACCAGACAATGGTAAACTGTGGCCGTACCGGACAAAAGTAGACTATGGCCGTACCATACAATGATAGAATATGGCCGTACCAGAAAATGGTAAATTGTGGCCGTACCAGACAATGGTAAACTATGGCCGTACCAGACAATGATAGACTATGGCCGTACCAGACAATGGTAAACTGTGGCCGTACCATACAATGGTAGACTATGGCCGTACCATACAATGGTAGACTATGGCCGTACCAGACAATGATAGACTATGGCCGTACCAGACAATGGTAGACTATGGCCGTACCAGACAATGGTAGACTATGGCCGTACCAGACAATGGTAAACTGTGGCCGTACCAAACAATGGTAGACTATGGAAGTAGCATACAATGGTAGACTATGGCCGTACAAGACAATGATAGACTATGGCTGTACCAGAAATGGTAAATTGTGGCCGTACCAAACAATGGTAAACTATGGCCGTACCAGACAATGATAGACGATGGCCGTACCAGACAATGGTAAATTGTGGCCGTACCAGAAAAAGGGTAAACTATGGCCGTACAAGACAATGGTAAACTATGGCCGTACAAGACAATGATAGACTATGGCCGTACCAGAAAATGGTAAATTGTGGCCGTACCAGACAATGGTAAACTACGGCCGTACCAGACAATGGTGAACTATGGCCGTACCAGACAATGATAGGCTATGGCCGTACCAGACAATGGTAAACTGTGGCCGTACCGGACAAAAGTAGACTATAGCTGTACCATGCAATGATAGAATATATCCGTACCAGAAAATGGTAAATTGTGGCCGTACCAGACAATGGTAAACTATGGCCGAACCAGACAATGATAGACTATGGCCGTACCAGACAATGGTAAACTGTGGCCGTACCATACAATGGTAGACTATTGCCGTACCATACAATGGTAGACTATGGCCGTACCAGCCAATGATAGACTATGGCCGTAGCAGACAATGGTAGACTATGGCCGTACCAGACAATGGTAAATTGTGGCCGTACCAGAAAAAGGGTAAACTATGGCCGTACAAGACAATGGTAAACTATGGCCGTACAAGACAATGATAGACTATGGCCGTACCAGACAATGGTAAACTGTGGCCGTACCAGACAATGGTAGACAACGGCCGTACCAGACAATGGTAAACTGTGGCCGTACCAAACAATGGTAGACTATGGCCGTAGCATACAATGGTAGACTATGGCCGTACAAGACAATGATAGACTATGGCTGTACCAGACAATTGTAAATTGTGGCCGTACCAGACAATGGTAGACTATGGCCGTACCAGACAATGATAGACTATGGCCGTACCAGACAATGGTAAACTGTGGCCGTACCAGACAATGGTAGACTATGGCCGTACCAGACAATGGTAAACTGTGGCCGTACCAAACAATGGTAGACTATGGCCGTAGCATACAATGGTAGACTATGGCCGTACAAGACAATGATAGACTATGGCTGTACCAGAAAATGGTAAATTGTGGCCGTACCAGACAATGGTAAAATATGGCCGTACCAGACAATGATAGACTATGGCCGTACCAGACAATGGTAAACTATGGCCGTACAAGACAATGATAGACTATGGCCGTACCAGACAATGGTAAACTGTGGCCGTACCGGACAAAAGTAGACTATGTCCGTACCATACAATGATAGACTATGACCGTACCAGAAAATGGTAAATTGTGGCCGTACCAGACAATGGTAGACTATGGCCGTACCAGACAATGATAGACTGTGGCCGTACCAGACAATGGTAAACTGTGGCCGTACCAAACAATGGTAGACTATGGCCGTAGCATACAATAATAGACTATGGCCGTACCAGACAATGGTAAACTGTGGCCGTACCAGACAATGGTACACTATGGGTATACCAGACAATGAAAGACTGTGACCGTACCAGAAAATGGGAAACCGTGGCCGTACCAGACAATGGTAGACTATGGCCGTACCAGACAATGGTAGACTGTGGCCGTACCAGACGATGGTAGAATGTGGCTGTACCAGACAATGGTAGATTTTGGCCGTACCGGACAATGGTAGACTATGGCATAACAAGACAATGGTAGACTATGTCCGTACCATGCAATGGTAGACTATGTCCGTACCAGACAATGGTAGACTGTGGCCGTACCAGACAATGGTAGACTATGGCCGTACCAGACAATGGTAGACTGTGGCCGTACCAGACAATGGTAGACTATGGCCGTACCATACAATGATAGACTATAGCCGTAACAGACAATGGTAGAATATGGCCGTACCATACAATGATAGACTATGGCCGTACCAGACAATGGTAGACTATGGCCGTACCAGACAATGGTAGACTATGGCCGTACCATACAATGATAGACTATGGCCGTACAAGACAATGGTAGACTATGGCCGTACCAGACAATGGTAGACTATGGCCGTACCAGACAATGGTAGACTGTGGCCGTACCAGACGATAGTAGGTTATGACCGTACCATACAATGGTAGACTATTGCCGTACCAGACAATGGTAGACTATGGCCGTACCATCCATTGATAGACTATGGCCGTACCAGACAATGGTACACTATGGGTGTACCAGACAATGAAAGACTGTGACCGTACCAGAAAATGGTAAACTGTGGCCGTACCAGACAATAGTAGACTATGGCCGTACCATACAATGATAGACTATGGCCATACCAGACAATGGTAGTCCGTAGCCGTATCAGACAATGGTAAACTGTGGCCGTACCAGACAATGGTAGACTATGGCCGTACCAGACAATGATAGACTATGGCCGTACCAGACAATGGTAAACTGTGGCCGTACCAGACAATGGTAGACTATGGCCGTACCAGACAATGGTAGACTATGGCCGTACCATCCATTGATAGACTATGGCCGTACCAGACAATGGTACACTATGGGTGTACCAGACAATGAAAGACTGTGACCGTACCAGAAAATGGTAAACTGTGGCCGTACCAGACAATAGTAGACTATGGCCGTACCATACAATGATAGACTATGGCCATACCAGACAATGGTAGTCTGTAGCCGTATCAGACAATGGTAGACTGAGGCCGTACCATACAATGGTAGACTGTGTCTGTACAAAACAATGGTAGACTATGGCCGTACCAGACAATGGTAGAATGTGGCCGTACCTGACAATGGTAGACTATGGCCGTACCAGACAATGGTAGACTATGGCCGTACCATCCAATGATAGACTATGGCCGTACCAGACAATGGTAAACTATGGGTGTACCAGACAATGAAAGACTGTGACCGTACCAGAAAATGGTAAACTGTGGCCGTACCAGACAATAGTAGACTATGGCCGTACCAGACAATGATAGACTATGGCCATACCAGACAATGGTAGTCTGTAGCCGTATCAGACAATGGTAGACTGAGGCCGTACCAGACAATGGTAGACTGTGGCCGTACCAGACAATGGTAGAATGTGGCCGTACAAGACAATAGTAGACTATGGCCGTATCATAAAATGATAGACTGTGGCCGTACCAGACAATGGAAGACTATGGCCGTACCAGACAATGGTAGACTATGGCCGTACCATACCATGGTAGACTATGGCCTTACCAGACAATGGTAGACTATGGTCGTACCAGACAATGGTAGACTATGGCCGTACAAGACAATAGTAGACTATGGCCGTACCAGACAATGGTAGACTATGGCTGTACCAGACAATGGTAAACCGTGGCTGTACCAGACAATGGTAGAGTATGGCCGTACAAGACAATGATAGACTATGGCCGTACCAGAAAATGGTAAATTGTGGCCGTACCAGACAATGGTAAACTACGGCCGTACCAGACAATGGTGAACTATGGCCGTACCAGACAATGATAGGCTATGGCCGTACCAGACAATGGTAAACTGTGGCCGTACCGGACAAAAGTAGACTATAGCTGTACCATGCAATGATAGAATATATCCGTACCAGAAAATGGTAAATTGTGGCCGTACCAGACAATGGTAAACTATGGCCGAACCAGACAATGATAGACTATGGCCGTACCAGACAATGGTAAACTGTGGCCGTACCATACAATGGTAGACTATTGCCGTACCATACAATGGTAGACTATGGCCGTACCAGCCAATGATAGACTATGGCCGTAGCAGACAATGGTAGACTATGGCCGTACCAGACAATGGTAGACTATGGCCGTACCAGACAATGGTAAACTGTGGCCGTACCAAACAATGGTAGACTATGGAAGTAGCATACAATGGTAGACTATGGCCGTACAAGACAATGATAGACTATGGCTGTACCAGAAAATGGTAAATTGTGGCCGTACCAAACAATGGTAAACTATGGCCGTACCAGACAATGATAGACGATGGCCGTACCAGACAATGGTAAATTGTGGCCGTACCAGAAAAACGGTAAACTATGGCCGTACAAGACAATGGTAAACTATGGCCGTACAAGACAATGATAGACTATGGCCGTACCAGACAATGGTAAACTGTGGCCGTACCAGACAATGGTAGACAACGGCCGTACCAGACAATGGTAAACTGTGGCCGTACCAAACAATGGTAGACTATGGCCGTAGCATACAATGGTAGACTATGGCCGTACAAGACAATGATAGACTATGGCTGTACCAGAAAATGGTAAATTGTGGCCGTACCAGACAATGGTAAAATATGGCCGTACCAGACAATGGTAAACTGTGGCCGTACCAAACAATGGTAGACTATGGCCGTAGCATACAATAATAGACTCTGGCCGTACCAGACAATGGTAGACTATGGAAGTAGCATACAATGGTAGACTATGGCCGTACAAGACAATGATAGACTATGGCTGTACCAGAAAATGGTAAATTGTGGCCGTACCAAACAATGGTAAACTATGGCCGTACCAGACAATGATAGACGATGGCCGTACCAGACAATGGTAAATTGTGGCCGTACCAGAAAAAGGGTAAACTATGGCCGTACAAGACAATGGTAAACTATGGCCGTACAAGACAATGATAGACTATGGCCGTACCAGACAATGGTAAACTGTGGCCGTACCAGACAATGGTAGACTATGGCCGTACCAGACAATGGTAAACTGTGGCCGTACCAAACAATGGTAGACTATGGCCGTAGCATACAATGGTAGACTATGGCCGTACAAGACAATGATAGACTATGGCTGTACCAGAAAAGGGTAAATTGTGGCCGTTCCAGACAATGGTAAACTATGGCCGTACAAGACAATGATAGACTATGGCCGTACCAGACAATGGTAAACTGTGGCCGTACCGGACAAAAGTAGACTATGTCCGTACCATACAACTATAGACTATGACCGTACCAGAAAATGGTAAATTGTGGCCGTACCAGACAATGGTAGACTATGGCCGTACCAGACAATGATAGACTGTGGCCGTACAAGACAATGGTAAACTGTGGCCGTACCAAACAATGGTAGACTATGGCCGTAGCATACAATAATAGACTCTGGCCGTACCAGACAATGGTAAACTGTGGCCGTACCAGACAATGGTACACTATGGGTATACCAGACAATGAAAGACTGTGACCGTACCAGAAAATGGGAAACCGTGGCCGTACCAGACAATGGTAGACTGTGGCCGTACCAGACGATGGTAGAATGTGGCTGTACCAGACAATGGTAGATTTTGGCCGTACCGGACAATGGTAGACTATGGCATAACAAGACAATGGTAGACTATGTCCGTACCATGCAATGGTAGACTATGTCCGTACCATGCAATGGTAGACTGTGGCCGTACCAGACAATGGCAGACTATGGCCGTACCCGACAATGGTAGACTGTGGCCGTACCAGACAATGGTAAACTGTGGCCGTACCATACAATGGTAGACTATTGACGTACCAGACAATGGTAGAATATGGCCGTACCATCCAATGATAGACTATGGCCGTACCAGACAATGGTACACTATGGGTGTACCAGACAATGAAAGACTGTGACCGTACCAGAAAATGGTAAACTGTGGCCGTACCAGACAATAGTAGACTATGGCCGTACCATACAATGATAGACTATGGCCATACCAGACAATGGTAGTCCGTAGCCGTATCAGACAATGGTAGACTGAGGCCGTACCAGACAATGGTAGACTGTGGCCGTACCAGACAATGGTAGAATGTGGCCGTACAAGACAATAGTAGACTATGGCCGTATCATAAAATGATAGACTGTGGCCGTACCAGACAATGATATACTATTTCTGTACCAGACAATGGTAGACTATGGCCGTACCATACCATGTTAGACTATGGCCTTACCAGACAATGGTAGACTATGGTCGTACCAGACAATGGTAGACTATGGCCGTACAAGACAATAGTAGACTATGGGCGTACCAGACAATGGTAGACTATGGCTGTACCAGACAATGGTAAACCGTGGCTGTACCAGACAATGGTAGAGTATGGCCGTACAAGACAATGATAGACTATGGCCGTACCAGACAATGGTAGACTGTGGCCGTACCAGCCAATACACTTCTCATGTCTCTGTCAAATTACTAAAAGTTATCCGACAGCTCCAAACTTTTCTAACCTTCCCTGTAGAGTTCCATATGTTGGCCCCCTACTATCAATTACGAATCTTAGAAGGACGAAACCGCTCCACGGGATCCCATGCATCAATGACGAGTCAAGGAAGGACGAAAAGCCGTATGTAAAAGATTTAGAACTGATTGAAAATGTGCAGAGAAGGGCAACAAAACTGATCGCTGGATTTAAAAATATATCGTACCCGGAACGGCTACAACGGTTAAATCTCCAAACGCTACAGCACCGTAGGACCAGAGGAGATATGAAAAACGTTTTTAAGATAGTAAATAACATATACGATAGTAGAATAATAAAAAAAATCTTTTTCCAAATGGACAAGATAAGTACAACCAGAGGTCACGATCAGAAAATTTTCAAAAAGCGATGTCGTCTTGATGGAAGGAAACATTTTTTCAGTAACCGAGTTATCAATTTATGGAATAGCTTGCCACAAATTGTTGTCAAGGTTGATTTTGTCATAAAATTTGAAATAATGTTAGATGATCATTGAAAAAATAACCGTTTTTATTCATGAATGTACAGGAACTAATATAAAGCCATTAATCACATAGGAAATATTTATATTATACTATGTATTGATATTGATATGGATATAGAGGCTACAAGCCTGCGTCCATTATTTATGCTAATAAATGATGTCTCTACTATCACTGACGAGTTCTAAAAGGACGAAACCTCTGTGTGATGTCTCTTCCATTTCTGACAAGTCCTCGATAAATATTTTCGTTTTATGTCAGTTATGTCCCTACCATAATTTACGAAGGACGACTGCCATACAGCTAGGACATAAGGATTTTACCTGCTGTCCCCATTGCATGATCGTTAGAGGTGATTAAATTTAGAATTTTTTTTTCTTTTTCCTAGCAACTTTCTTCCTCCTAATGTCCCTCTTGACATTGTCTCACTTTTGGCCTTTAGTTGAACGTACAGTCGTACTGTCTTTTAGACACACAACATTTTACACGTGAAATTTCTCCGGCCCTATCACGTACAAGGGCACAACACATTGCCCTTGCCGGAACTCGAACCATCGATCCGTCGTTCATGAAGTCACCGTCTCTCACCACTAGATTATCCTGCTTCCAATTTAGACCTAATTTGGTCTCTCCAAGACCTTCTGTAAAATCGGAAAAATAAAATAAAAAGAATAAAAATGAACCACCCGAAATCACAATATATATTAATGGTTAAATTGGATGCAATTATATAGATTTTTATGGTGTGGATCATGATAACATCCTAAAAATCGGACGGTAATATTACAATTTTGGACACTACATATGTCAGTGCTGGTACGCTTGCTTGATAATTGCCGGGATTAGTGTATAGTGGTACTGGTTTGGGTTAGGGATTAGTAACTGTATTGGGGAGGGTTGAACTGTACTTAGTCCTCCTGTATGTTTGCTCTGTACTGATGTGGGTTGATAAAGTGTGCTAACAATACACCTTCATCTACCTGCAGTAACAGTGCTCATTCAAATGTAAGTTCATATTTGAATGGGCACTGTAGCAATTGTATTCCGTCATGGGAGGTTGCTTCTTTATAGGTTTGCTCCCTCTGTTCGCATACTGTAAAGACAGTGGCTATTAGATTCCTGGATACATTGCTGAAAATACACACCTTAGACAAATTAGAATCTCCAAAAAGGAGAAGGTTCCCGAGGAATACATGTAAATGAATTAAGTTCATATGGGCGTTTTTCTGCTGGAGTGATCTCCACTGTTTTGTATCAATTTAAATTTTTAATGTTAAGAAAACATGTTGAATTTAAATCAATTGTATAGTTTACAATGCACAAGAAGGGTGACACCTAAATGAGTTTTTTTACTGGATATAAATCATGATTTCAAAATGTAAAATTGAAAAAACAACTTAACCGTATATTCGAACATATATAAAACAGCACAAGTGAACATAAGCGGTACAATGTGTACCAAACCATTTTAAAACTCACCTAAAGGGTTATTAAAGCTAAATAAAAAGGATACTAGTGGTATTGTCTCCGTTCGAAAGGTTGGTTTATAACTGCGTTGCTCCGCCATCTTCTATGAAAGATTGCTCAGCGCATGACTAGCCGGAAGGCGCCATAACGATAATTATCGTCTTGTCGGGGCGAAAAGACGATGTTTAGTGGGGCGAAAAGACGATGTTTAGCGGAGCGCCATAACGTTAAACAGCGTTATGGCGGGGCGAAAAGACGATGATTAGCGGGGCGCCATAACGTTAAACAGCGTTATGGCGGGGCGAAAAGACGATGATAAGCGGGGCGCCATAACGATAAACAGCGGGGCGAAAAAACGATAATTATCGTCTTGTCGGGGCGAAAAGACGCTGTTTATCGGGGCGCCATAACGTTAAACAGCGTTATGGCGGAGCGAAAAGACGCTGATTAGCGAGGCGAATTAACTCGCCCCGCTTATTAGCGGCTTCACGTTTTCGTTCTTTCGCGTTGAGTTGTGGCGTCTTTTCGTTATGGCGCGGCGCCATAACGCTAATTATCGGGGGCGAAAAGACGAAGATTATCGTTCTGTCGGGGCGCCAGAACGAAACAACGAAATGGCAGAAATCAGTCACCATATGTTAAGGATGATAATGATAAATGCATATCTTGTGCGATATGGTACTGATGCTGATGATGATATGTAATGATGTATGGTGATTATGCTGAATATGAAAATGACTATGCATGATGATTACGATGATGGTGATAAGGATGATTATGATGATGATATATGTTGATGATGCATGATGACTATAATGATGATGATGTATAATGTGAGAGTATGTGTGTGTATGTTCTTTTTCTTACCTTTGTCATTCAGCATGTCTATTGTTTAATATGTGAAAAATCTTCAAAAAATAAAAGAATTATTAAAAAAAGTAGTTTTAATACAGGAATAATCATGACACGATGAGATTCTTGATTTTTTTTTTATCTGAGAGGCAAATATAAGTGGTGATGGTTCTATATACACACACAGACATTTCTTATTTCTTATAGATTTTTTAGCAAGAATAATTTTGACAGGACCAGATTGTTTTTATTCTATCATGTAAATGTTACTGGTAATGGTTTATTATAAAATCAAGGTTTAGTGTGAGGTCGGGGTGAGGTGTATACAAAATTATCTAAACATATAATAAGTTTACATAAATAAAGCATAAGTAGGAAGTCGTTCAAAATTGCTTTGTATAGTAGTGCAAGGTTTACACAGATGAAGAATGTATGACAATCTCTGGTGTATTTGCACAAGAATTTGTTCCATATTTGCAGCACATTTTTTTCAAATAAATGAAAAACTGTGCATGTACTACATCGCAACTTATTTGAGATCAAGGTATTGAGTATACAGAAGATCTAAACCCAGTATGTATACAACATAATCGAGATCAAGGTATTGAGTATACAGAAGATCTAAACCCAGTATGTATACGCATATTCATAACATGACACAATTTTCGAATCTGACACAATTTAGACAGGAATCAGATAATGAAGAGGTACACACTCGGTCTCCTCATACTTAGTTCATTATATGGATTTACTTTTGTATTGTGTATTATAGGTCATTTGTGGAGGGGTTCATTATTGGTTCAAACCGTTTGGTTATTTTTAAATCTTACTCGGCACAAATGTACTGAAGCACCTTATACATGTTGCCCTGTCTTGTCTTTTTGACAATTCGTGTTCATCGTGTAAATTTCTGTTGATATAAAATAATAATCAAAAAGAATTGGAATAATTGATACTACATTGGGTGCCGACAGTAGTTTGTCACCGATTACCTAGACGGTAGAAGTGGCCGGCGGAGATAATTGTTGGGATTAGCGTATATAGAGGTACTGACTTGGGCAGGGATTAGTAACTGTATTGGGGAGGGGTGAACTGTACTTAGTCTACCTGAGGAGACAAATCAAGAGTTACCTCCTTTATACTTACCTTGGAATTAATTAAAATTTAATAAATACCAGTCCTTTATTTTAAAAACAAAATAGATATGTAAATTTTTAGAATACTTTGAAACGTTTTTTAAACCAGTTTTTCGAACATGAAACGTTTGCAGTAATAAATTACATGTGTGTGTAGAATATATGTACACCTGGAAAAATCGATTTTCTTTGGTATAAAGTGGTATGATTTTGTAAGAAGAATGCGCTTTTCTTTTCAAACACCGGTGCGAATATGTACCATCGTGGAATCAAAGGTCCCCTAAGCCCCAATTGCCTTCCCGTATGCTTGCCCCAGTGCCAATGTAGGTTGATACAGTGTACTAATACTACACTTTCGTCTACATTTGCAATGCTCCTTTGATTGAGCTCTACTGTTGTAGCAATTGTATTGCATCCTAGGGGTGTCTTAGTTTGGCAGGATTGCACTCTCTGGTCGAAGGCACCTGCTGGGATAGGACCTTCTGTTTTGATACTCTTTGCTGATAGCAGGCGTGCTTTTATCTTATTGGAGATGTCCTAAGAGAGAGTGAAGATAGAGAGGGCGTGTAAGGGAAGGGGTTTGAGAGGATTAAAGAGGGAGTGAAAGAGATTGATTGGGAATGAGAGAGATTGGAGTGAGATGTATTGGAGTGAGAGAGGGGGTGAGAGAGAGTGGAGGGAGAGTGTGAGAGAGAGGGGGATGAGAGTGTGTGAGAGAGAGGGGGGGGAGAGAGGATGAGAGAGAGAGTGAGAGAGGGAGAGTGAGAGAGAGGAAGATGAGAGTGAGAGAAAGAGAAAGATGAGAGAGGGAGAGTGTGAAATAGAGAGAGAGGGATGAGAGTGTGTGAGAGAGAGAGGGATGAGAGTGTGTGAGAGAGAGGGGGGAGAGGATGAGAGAGAGTGAGAGAGGGAGAGTGAGAGAGAGAAAGATGAGAGTGAGAGAAAGAGAACGATGAGAGAGGGAGAGTGTGAAATAGAGAGAGAGAGGGATGAGAGTGTGTGAGAGAGAGAGGGATGAGAGTATGAGAGAGAGGGGGAGAGAGGATGAGAGAGAGTGAGAGAGGGAGAGTGAGAGAGAGGAAGATGAGAGTGAGAGTGAGAGAAAGATGAGAGAGGGAGAGTGTGAAATAGAGAGAGAGGGATGAGAGTGTGTGAGAGAGAGGGGATGAGAGAGAGAGTGTGTGAGAGAGGGGGGGGGAGAGGATGAGAGAGAGGGAGTAGGTTGGACAGAAAGAGAGTGATAGGTGTGCGAGAGAGGTTGTGGGAGTCAGAGATGGGGAGAAAGAGGGAGTGGGGTTTCGAGTAGATTGCGGAGGGAGAGAGACTGATGTTGCATCAAGCTTGGAAAAGATTTTTGCCTCTGGTATTTCTTGAATTATATCCTCGATGGTCTTAAGAGGGTAATGCTCTCTTAATATGGCTTGGTTTAGATCTTTGGGATCTATACAAATCCTCACCTTTCCATTCGGTTTCATAACCGTTACCATCGAATTTACTCACGGTGTTGGTTCATTTTGTTTGATGATGACGCCGTTTTCAACCATTCTGTCTAGTTCTTCCTTGACTTTATCTCTTATCGCTATTGGTACCTTTCTCGGAGCGTGAACTACCGGTCTTACGGAGGGGTCAATTTTGATGTCATGTTTTCTTGGAAGGCATCCTAAACCATGAAAGTCATCACTAAATTCTTGAAATATATCATCTGGTATTTCTTGATTGGCCTTGTCCGAGACTGTGTGTTCAATGTTGTGAATTCTTTTTACAAGACCCATTCTGCAACAGTCATCTGCCCCGAGGATTGGTTCAACCTTGTAGTCAACTACTTCTAAGTTTAAAAGTTTTTCAGTGCCTTTGTACCGACACTTCAACTCTACTACTCCAACAGGAACCATTTTATGTCCTGTGTACGATTTCAGTCGTGTTTTAGTTGTGTTTAGGTTGTAGCTGTTGCTGACAGTGTTCAGTATCGACTTTGGTAACACATTACACCTGGCTCCGGTGTCTAATTGAAATTCTACCGATTTACCTTTGTTTCCAACTTGTATGTTTTCTGTCCAGTCAGGGTTGATCGTGTTTACATTTGAGGTGATGTATCCAAGAAATAGTTCATCTGTATCGCTATCTGAGCTGTCTTCGTCATCTATCACATGGACTTTCTTTCCCTTTCCTTTGTGATATGAAGATTTCTTTGGTTCTTTATATCGACCTTCTTTATTACGACAGAGTTTCTCAAAATGGTTGGGCTTACCACAACTTCTGCAAGTTTGTCCATATGCTGGACATTTTCCTGGTTGATGGTTATACCCACATCTGTTACACAGCTGTTTTGGAGATTATTCATGATTTCGAGATTGATGTGAGGGTTTATGATGGACGCGTTTTGTTTTTATTGCGTTGGCCTTTGGATCTTCATCTACAGAATGCGACATTAAGTTTGCTTGTGCCGTTGACAGTTCACTGAATCTAACGGTTTCTTGCGCTTTTGTCAATGTTAATTCAGACCCAATATTGATCAGTTTCTCACGGATTTTATGACTTTTAATTCCGATAACAATTCTATCACGGACCATCATATCCTTCATGTTCTGATCTCCATACTCACAATCTCTCACTAAAAGCTTCAAATCTGTGACAAATTGGTCGAAAGGTTCTGCCTCTTTTTGTGCTCGGGTGTGAAATTTGTATCTGTTGTAGATAATGTTCGTGCGAGGTTTCACATATTCACCGAATTTCGTGTAGTAATTTAAGAGAAGTTTCCTTTCTGCATCACTTAAGTTACATGTCTGGAAGATATCTCTGCCCTTATTGCCGACCCAGATCATTAGATATGAACACTTTTCAAGTTCCGACTTACTTTTGAGCGGGCCTGTGAAGATGAACTCCACGTGGTTTTTGAACGCTTTCCACGAGCCTTCTAAATCCTGTTCATTGAGGGCATAGAACCAGCTAAGGATTCCATTTTTTACCTTTTATGTCTTTTTTACAGACTTGGCAAATAGTATTTTAGTTCGTCATCCGAGTTCTGACACCGTATTATGTTCTTTGACTTGACCTGAACACACGACAAACAACCATGTTGGATTCCCGCTCAAAGACTGCCTTTAATCAAGCGTCTCATGTACAATGATTCATATGTTTACAAACATACTGGTGACTTGGTACGTACAGCTAAATGCCACCAGGGACATTATAGGATACATTACAGGGATTGCTTTTCAGGTTCGAAAACCACGGCCACTGTAAATAAATAGAAAATCTGTCCAGTTCCCTTTGGGTCAATCAACCTAAAACTTCATAGGCCTAGTGCTTTTTGTTTCTGTATGAAGAACACTTAAATTTGGCATGAAACTTGTTTTGATTTGCAAAGCAGATTAGTTTGATTTTTAAAACTCAAAACCTAGCTTGCTGTGCAGTGATCATGTGCACACACATATATATAAGGCAACGTTATTAGGTTTGACGTAGTTTTGATACATTTTACGATTGTAGGTTGCATTTATCAATTTAAACAAACTTGTATGAAAGCAATGAATTTCAAATATAATCAAATTTAAATTTGACCTAGATCTGAAATAGCTATATTGATCAGCTACAGCTGTATAGAGTAATAATAATAATAGACTCGAAGATTTCATTAAAATCAAGCAAAATCATATACAAATTTTTATCATGGTGTAGATTACGAAAAGCATGCAATCAGATGAAAATTTTTATTTTTCATAGCTCTCCCATTTTCTGAAATTACGTCATCAGTTTTTAAAAAAGATTATTATTATTTGCTGTCTTTTCACTCTTTTGTGATTAACACATGTAAAATGGTAAACACTTCCTTCAAATACGACTTTGCTTCATTGGAATGAAATCTGAAATCTTCAAATCTATTAATACTCAAAATAGCTATTTCAGTCAGGTTTAGCTATTATAGGTCTTTATATATAGCTACATAGTCGAATGACAGATTGTCCTGGACATGGTTAAGTGTTCTCCAAAGAATGTTTTGAAATAAATATTTCCTGCTTAAGAATACGCAGTACTTAATCTGAAATCAGAACATTAACTTTGATTTGACTGTATTAGGTAGATACAATACAAGTTAGTTGCAATAACTCTTGTGAAATCTTATCAATTCTTCGATTAAAACCCTACGGGGACCTATATTCCCAGTTGCTAATTGATTTGGCCACAACAGGTGGATTTGTTACGTATTTGAGGGTCACAGTTGTCAGTAACTTGACCTGTTCTTCGACCTGAACGACTTTTGACACTTTATTAATTTAAACAAGGAATGTAGTACAATACAAAGATTTAGTCTTATGAACCAGTCTATTTGTCATCCAAGTTCAGTTCAAATCGTTTGGATTTTATTGCAATCTGAAGGTTGTATAGTTTGTAATTAACGCTTCATAATAATGTAGACACTGACCCAGTCAATTTTCTCTAAATATCTGAAGTAGGGTATCATAGATTCATCAGTAATCATACCCTTGAGAAAATATTTTTTCCTCAGTGTTGAAATTATTTTCATATTGAATGTATAATTAAATGTATTTCAAAATATAAATAAACGTACGTATGTATGTTTCCCTTTTTGTCAGCGCTCTTGCGACTTCATTTCTGAACGGATCCTGACCAAACTTCATATATGGGTCCAGCATGGGTATACCTCGAAGGAGTTTATGTTTCAGGGTGCCAAGGTCAAGGTCAAGGTCACTGTTACTATTTATAAAAAATCTTTGTCAGTGTTGTTGTGACTTCATTTTTGAATGGATCCTGACCAAACTTCATATATGTGTCCAGCATGGGAATACCTCAAACGAGTTCGTGTTTCAGGGTGCCAAGGTCAAGGTGAGCATTACTATTTATAAAAAATCTTTGTCAGCGCTCTTGCGACTTCATTTTTGAACAGATCCTGACCAAACTTCATATATGGGTCCAGCATGGGAATATATACCTCGAACGAGTTCGTGTTTTAGGGCGCCAAGGTCAAGGTTAAGGTCACCGTTACTATTTATAGAAAATCTTTGTCAGCACTCTTGTGACTTCATTTCTGACAGATCCTGACAAAACTTCATATATGGGTGCAGCATGGGAATACCTCGAACGAGTTCGTGTTTTAGGGCGCCAAGGTTAAGGCCAATGTCACCATTACTATTCATAGAAAATTTTAGTCAGCGCTGTAATGCGACTTCATTTTTGAACAGATCCTGACCAAACTCAATATATGGGTCAAGCATGGCAATACCTCAAACAAGTTCGTGTTTCAGGGTGCCAAGGTCAAGGTCAGCATTACTATTTATAGAAAATCTTTGTCAGCGCTGTAATGCGACTTCATTTTTGAACGAATCCTGACCAAACTTCATATATGGGTCAAGCATGGCAATACCTCAGGACATTTTGTTCATGTTATCTTCATGTATGTGGTGTTATCCATGTCTGTCGTCCCATACCAAATCAAATTGATGTTATCACTTTAGCAATAAATTATTAAATTGGATCATCATTTGTGTTCATTAATTGTTATACCGCAACAAGTTAGGGGGGTCAATTCTGGAATCAGGTTGTCTGTCCGTCCGTCCATCCGTCTGTCTGTAGACACATTTTGTCCGGATAACTCCTAAACCCATGGGCCGATTCCATTGAAACTTCACACAAATATTAATCATCATATGTAGATGTGTATGCCACTTTCTTTTTCTCAAAAGTATGGTTGCTATGGCAACTGGTCACTATAAACAGGTTTTCAAGTAAGAACCATAACTTAAAGTTTGTCCGGACAACTCCTCCTAAACCGAAGGGCCGATTTCAATGAAACTTCACACAAATAAAGAGGACCATGTGTAGATGTGCATGCCACTTTTTTTCTCTCAAAATTATGGTTTACTATGGAAACTGGTCACTACATTACTGGGTTATCTTAGTCTGTAATTAACACTTCCAATTCACCATTGACTCGTGTAGATCGCGGGGGTATTAGTCAGCCATCCTGGCGACAGTTCTAGTTAGGACTAGTCTTTGATTTTCCTTTTGGAAATCGACAAATGAAAACTGCAATCGTTTTACATTCCATGCTTAAAATGAAAGTCAAATACTTTCGATTGGTTCGTCATTTCTGAGAAATATAGGCCACAATTAAAATAGTCGCCCCAAAATAGCAGTGCTGGCCAAGTTGGTTGAAGTAATTATGAAATGAAACCTAATATTAGCACAACAGAGATTCCAATAGATTAAGAGGTTGCGTATTTTTAAACGGTCGATAGTTTGCACAAATTATGTAACATGAACATGTGATTCAACAAGTCACCGGAACAGATAAGATAGGCAGATTCATCGGGAACAAATTAAATTTCAGAGTCAAGTTTCTTCTAATGAAAGTTGTCAGATCTCTAATCAGGATACAGATCAGTTACATGAAGAAAGACAAAAAAAGCATATTGCATACATTTTTAAAACTTGTACAGAAGTATGGGAATCTTATATAGGGAATCACAAAGTAGTTTATTAAGAAACATGATGGACATCGCGGATTAAAGTCCATGAGGAAAATGTGTTTCTTAGGTAGCTGAGTAATTTATATATGAAATGGGTACTTTCTATATACGAGATTAAAGTGTAGGGTCTTGAGGTTTGGAAAATCAAAAATATACACTCCTACTGAAAATAGAATGGCGTAGGATTCGAGGTGTAAAAAGGCAGGAATTCCCCAAGTCGGGGTTCCCAAGTGTACTGTTAATGTCAGGGTTACTGTCTTTCGAGTGCCCATGTGCTCTAATATGCCATTAAACCTATACAATAACAACATTTATCCGATAGAAAAAACTTCAAACTTTTGATATAAATTTCACATCATTTGAACTTCAAACGAGCAAATAAAGGGATTGGGTCACTAGTAATAACATATAGTAAATCATTTAGTTGTGTGAGTCCTTAAACATTGGCATTTAATTTTATAGTTATGATAGGCAAAAGGCAGTAGTTGTCCCAGCTGAAGTCCAGGAAGTTACCGCCAGCACCAGCAGTGACACCCCTAGGCAACAGGCAGTAATTGCTTCAGTCCATCCAGCTATGACCAGTGGGCCTAGAACTACCAGCACACCTATGACCGAGACAAAGCGACCTTATCAAGGGAAAGATGTACTGCACGTGGAGCTATCAGAAATATCAGCACAAGGAAGGTAAGAGACGTGTGATGCATTATTTTACTGAATACTGTAAAAGTGGAAATGTTCGCGACGTGGAAATTTTCGCTTATTTCGCGATCATTAAATATCCGCGAAAACATCCACACGTAAATATAATAACACGTGAAAATATAATAATAGCACACAAATATTTCCACCAAATAAACCAAATTCACTAATATCCAAGACGCAAGTTCCTAGTAGTAAACCATGTCGTCCGTGACGTGTAACAGTGTCATGGTTTGTCATTTGTCAGAGACATGGCTGTACTAATTTGAGTAATTAGTAAAATGATAGTATTTCATCGAGTTTGATGTTGATTGATCATTAAACTTTCTTCACTTCATGATAATTACGATCGTGTCTACGTTACTGTACATATCAATCGTAAAGCTGGTCGGCCATTGCGTAGCTATAGGCCCCGAAACAGCACACGTTTTACTTGTGACAAAATATATCAATTTTCTTGTATTAGAGATGTTAATGGTGAGTCTCCGTGTGGTAATATGTTTTATTTGAATCAGAAACTATCGATAGTTAACTGTAAGAATGGTCCGTTTAATATATTGAAAATACGAAAGAGCTACTGTAGAAATAGGTCTATATATATTGTTAGCTCACCTGGTCCGAAGGACCAAGGTGAGCTTATGCCATACTGTGGCGTCCGTCGTCCGTCCGTCCGTCCGTCCGTCCGTCAACAATTGACTAATTTGACTTCTTCGTCATAACCGCTGATCGGAATTTGAACAAATTTGGTCAGAAGCATCCCTATGGGAAGGGGACTCAAAATTGTACAAATGATGGGGCTGACCCCCTGGGGGCCTCTGGGGCAGGGCCAAAAGGGGTCAATTTGACACTATTGATATAAACGACTTCTTCTCTGAAACCAAGCAATGGCTATCGCTCATATTTGCCTGGTAGCATCACTATGGGGTGGGGATTCAAAATTGTACAAATGATAGGGCTGACCTCCCAGGGGTCTGAGGGGCGGGGCCAAATGTGGTCAGCCCAGCTATATATATATAAATGACTTCTTCTCTGAAACCAAGCAATGGCTATCGCTCATATTTGCCTGGTAGCATCATTATGGGACGGGGATTCAAAATTGTACAAATGATGGGGCTGACCCGCCAGGGGCCTGATTGGCGGGCGGAATGTGGTCAATCCGGCTATAATGATATAAACGACTTCTTCTGTGAAACTGTATAATGGCTTTCGCTCATATTTGCCTGGTAGCATCACTATGGGGAGGGGATTCAACATTTTACAAATGATGGGGCTGACCCCCCAGGGGCCTGAGGGGCGGGGCCAAATGTAGTCAATCGGGCTATATTCATATAATTGACTTCTTTTCTGGAACCAAGCAGTGGATATCTCATATTTTACTGGTAGCATCACCTTGGTGTAGGAATTTGAAATTGTACAAATGACGGGGCCGACCCCCCTGGGGGCTGAGGGGTGGGGCAACAAGGGGTCAATTTGGCACTATTGATATAAACGACTTCTGCTCAGAAACTAAGCAATGGAGATCACTCATATTTGCCTGGTAACATCCCTATGGAGTGGGGATTCAAAATTGTACAAATTGTGGGGCTAACCCCCAGGGGCCTGAGGGGCGGGGCCAAATTGGTCAATTTGTTTAAACAACTTCTTCTCTGAAACTAAGCAATGGATATTACTCACATTTGTATGGTAGCATGGTTATGGGATGGGGATTCAAAATTGTACAAATGTTGGGGTTGACCTGGGCCACAAGGGGTCTGAGGGTGGGGCCAAAAGGGGTCAACTTGGCTTAATTGATTTAAACAACTTATTCTCTGAAACTTAACAATGGTTTGACTGGTAGCATCCTATTGGGGTAGGGATTCAAAATTGTATAAAAGAAAGAGCTGACTCCCCAGGGGGCAGAGGGCAGGGTCAAAAGGGGTCAATTGGTCTAAACAAGATCTTCTCTGAAACTAAGCAATGGATATCACTCACATTTGTGTGGTAGCATCCCTAAAGATGCCAAAAGTCAATTTCATTTCATGGATTAATGCACTTTGTGGTATTTTTAGTATTAAAATAAAACCAATGTACATGTACCCAAATGCTTATGATATATATTGACATAGCAATACCAGCGACAAATATACTTAAGCATCATTCTTGTTTCATATCTCATGAAACCAGGTGAGCGATACAGGCCCTCTGGGCCTCTTGTTAAAATTAGGTCAGGACATCAATATGTCTTCTTTTAAATTGCCAGGTCATATTTAACTACTATCAAACTTATTGGATACCTGCAAAAGCAACTATCGCTAATTGGTACCGATTACGAATGTTATTTATACATTTTCGGGGCCTAAAACTGCAATCAAGTGTCTCGTACAGGGTGTATTTTCAATGTAAAAGACTGAATCAACGCTTAAATATCTGATATATATATTAATGTTTTTTTTCTGTCACACAGACGTAATACAATGATAACACTTACAACCAATTAACCTAAGCGTGACTCTTGATCAAAGTTTGGTATAACTCTGATCAAAGTTTGGTATAAAAAATGTCCTTTTACTGGACAGATCGTCACGAACTTTCAATCTTACTTTATGGACATGACCAATGACATCGCAGCGCGAAAATATCCACACCGCGAACAGTTTGGAGGCTGACTAAGCAAAAATTTCCACGCGCGAAAATATCCACTTTTACAGTAAATGAAGTGGTTTTAATGTAAAAAATGTTGCTAATCAAAGCACAACATGGATGTTTTGACCCACAATGCAAGTATGTTGTATATGTGTGCAATGCTGTATACTGCACATGTACAATAATCAACTTACACAAAGTTATAGGAGTGCTGCATTAAGGCTTGTTTATATCTGATTTACAGACATGGCTAGAACAAAATATATGTTCATAGGAAACTAAATTGAGGTCCTTTAGTTATATTAATATGATACATTTCACATTGATGTTTCATGTCATTTACAGGTTTTAATTTCTCAAACCTTGTGAAATAAATGTACATTTTCTAGAAACGCGGAGTCAATCAGGTGTTGAATTAAACTTTTTTATGACACTGCTACTATTTCATTGCAAGTGTCTTAAAATATCCACAAGCAAAATGAACATGAATGCATTCTTAATTTCATTATTTAAAACAAAGTGAAAATACCGGATTCACTCCACTTATAGGAAAGATTTTATTCGTTATGAAATCATTATTTCTAATGTTGATATCTATTTTCCACTCATATTTTCTAATTCACTATTTTGGCCTGTATATTATGTATATAAGAACACACTGATGGAGGGGAAATGTACCAGCAAAAGAACATAAGCAGACAAAATTTAACTTGTCATTTACTACAATTTAACTGACATTTTGTTACTATAAAGATTTGATCTAATCAATCTCATATTTATGATGTCATGATTTGTGTTCCGTAATATGTGACAGTATGTGTCTGTCACACATTATCAATATAAAGTTTGCAGGCTCCTAATGTGGCAGCATTCTGCCAATCAGGATAGTAATAACACTAGTCACCTATCCCCTTGAAAGTATAAAAAAAGTCATTTCATTTGAACATATTTTCAACTCTGATATTGCACTTATAAGGAATCTCTGTTGTATCTATGACTTGCAAATATTGAAGTATTTTATCTCAGATTTAATCAGTTGTTGGGACACACTGATCACTGCTTGCGTAGTTTGCACAATTTTTTGTGATTTGTCTATTTCTTTTTCTTTCTAAAGTGAATCTGGGATGTGAGGGATTGAAGAACTGAAAGGGGATTCTGACCCAGAACCATCTACATCACGTAGCACCACACAACCATCAAGGTATTTTATGTTTATATTATGTATGTTTATGTTGCTATTATTTGTGGAAAATTTCTCTTGTCCACTAAGTTAAGAAATGGAGGACTCCATTCTTCTCTACAACTTCCAAGCTTACTCAGACTATCATGGTTATTGATACTGATTTATAAGTACATTCATATGATTCATAGACAATTATTGCTTTATATAAATGATACACAAAATTACCTGTAAACCTGAATAACCTGGTCCACAGATGTTTATCTGTTTCCTTTACATTTATATTTTAATTTCATACATAGTAACTATTACATTTTTGTAATAAACAGTGTTGTTCTATATATTTTTACCAGAAATGCAAGACATCATCATCGTGTTTGTTCGGTTGCGACAAGGACATACGTTGAAACAAAGAAAATCTGAAAGCTTCCTTGACCCATTTGAGTAAGAATTCATGGAAGGATGTGCATAATTATCAATAAGCCATACAGATGTAAATAAAAACAAGATTGAATAATGGTTATTTAATATATTATGTTCAGCAGAAAGAAGAAAAGTTTTCTGGCTAAAATAACATACATTTTGTTGTCCTTATTTCTGATAACACCATTGTGTAAATTATTCCACTGGACAAGGATATATCTTTGATATGAAAATTACTGTATAATAAAACCTCAGTCATGTCCATGTCCCTATTGTTTATTACAAGTTAACAATTGGTGTCAGTGAAGAAGAGTGGGATGAAGATGTTTCTGAAGATGAGGACTTAATGAACCTACCATGACCATTGGGTTAGTATCATGTCAAGGAACAAAAATGGCTTGTTAGTCCCCTACCTGTGAAACCTGTCCATCTGAAGTTCGTCAGCACTCTAGTGACTTCATTCTTTAATGAATTTTCATCAACCTTTACACACTTTTATTGGATGAACATATAATCTTGGACAAGTTTTGTCAAGCTCAAGGTCACTGTTGATACTTTTAGAAAATTGCTTTTAGGGGGTAGCCAGTTGGGGACATGTATTGCATGTATTGCTTTAGCAATACTCAGTATGCTTGTTACATGAATCAGGATTTGAAATAATAGAACATAATAATAGAAATAATGTGACAGTAATTATGGTCTCCTGATAAATGTTGGTATTAGTCACTGACCAGGTATAGATGTAAAGTTGTGTACACATATCTGAGTGATGTCAGTGAGGTCAATAATCACACAAGTACATATTACATTATATACATAGACAATTCATTGTGTTAAGTTAAAATGTGTTTTTCAATGTTCTCCTTTGTTTACTGTCAGTAATGTTTTGAATTTGGTTTACTTGTTGCATGTGTTAATTATTTCACAAAATTAAAGTGTAACGTTATATCTGGAATAATAAGCAAAAAACGTAAATAGGCACGCTTGAGTGCAGGATCCACAAAATCACCCCTGGTACAGAAAATTTGCAGATACGAATAGCTGAAAAGCAACAACAAAACTTGTTATAGAAAAAATACTTTAATCTGACTTTGTAAGCCGTAGTCTTAATTTTCTGACGATCTTACTACGTAGATACAAGGCAGCTTGAAAGGCGATATTAACATCAAAACCCTTCGGATTATGTAAGCCGTTGAAACAAAATAAAAAATAATCCATGTAACAGGATAGACATATATGTAACAGGGCAAATATATATGTAACAGGATAGACATATATGTAACAGGATAGACATGTATGTAACAGGACAAATATATATGTAACAGGATAGACATATATGTAACAGGATAGACATACATGTAACAGGGCAAATATATATGTAACAGGACAGACATATATGTAACAGGGCAAATATACATGTAACAGGACAGACATATATGTAACAGGATAGACATACATGTAACAGGGCAAATATACATGTAACAGGACAGACATATATGTAACTGGACAGACATATATGTAACAGGGCAAATATATATGTAACAGGATAGACATACATGTAACAAGACAGACATACATGTAACATGACAGAGACCCGTGTAGCAGGACAGACATACTCGTAACAGGACATACATACATGTTACAGGACAGACATACATGTAACAGGACAGACATACATGTAACAGGATAGAGACCCTTGTAACAGGTCAGACATGCATATGTCAGTGAGGCAGCACTATAACTTCGGGATCAGTTCCCCGCTATTATAAGTCAGTGAGGCAGCACTATAACGTCGGGATCAGTTCCCCGCTATCATAAGTCAGTGAGGCAGCACTATAACGTCGGGATCAGTTCCCCGCTATCATAAGTCAGTGAGGCAGCACTATAACGTCGGGATCAGTTCCCCGCTATCATAAGTCAGTGAGGCAGCACTATAGCGTCGGGATCAGTTCCCCGCTATCATAAGACCAAACCTAATGTATGACTTTTAGTCTATAGTTAAGCGTTTCTCTCAGTGTGCAGGAAAAGCTTTTGGTTTTGTACCCTCGCCGAGAGACATGTACACAAGAGTTTTCTATATAAAGTAATTGTTATTCCTGCTTAACATGTGTGTTGGAAGCAACATTAGAGGTTCGTCCGGTGACGTTACCAAGTCTGTTCCGCTTGTCTGATTGAACTCGTAGCGCTCGGTGAGCTGGTTGTATTTTCACTGTCACTGACAATATTTCTTACAATTTTAAAATATCAGAGAACATACGAATGACAGAATTCTCTACACATTTAAAAAAAAAAACAACATATTTATCACAAATATCTCTATCCCGAAGACAGAATTAATCTTGTTTTGACATATATGGTACATTAAGTTCTTTTTCCTGTCGTGTCTGTGAAGCAACAGTTTCCGCTAAGGACACACGGGTACGTATACGTAGTATACACTGCACTCTAGTTGTTAAAGATCAGGATTTTCTTTCATTTCATTTTTTAATGAGGATGTCATCGTGATCTATTTCTATTGAGTTAATTCTTATGTATTTCAATTTCAACAGACCAAAAGGTCCAATTGCAGAATTGATAACAAATCAATAAAATATGCCATCAGAGTAAATAAAATGCATAGTAAGACAAATACGGTACATAAGGGAACAACCAACCAATTGGAAAAATAGATTTTTGAAAGAGCCCCTGTGTATAGAAAGTTGAGCCAAGGATAAAATGTCTGGCAGCCACTGATTGGCCAGTATGTTATGAAGCGAGGAAATAGATATGTAGCCTGATAGGTAACTATCAATAAGAAATGTTGATATTAATTTCGTAAGTCCGATTGATTTTTTTCCCAAAAGTTCAGGTAATAATAAACAGGTAAACATTTAAGATTTTTGAGAATTTTTACTGCGAAATTCACCCATTTTCAAAATGGCTACCCTGGAGAAAATTTGAGCTGAAAGACACAACTTTTTTGTTTTGATTAGGTGTTATATGAGACCCTAAACTTTTGTTATAAACCATAATTGTCATATTGGATTCAAGAATTTGAATGAAATACTCCAAAACGTTAACACTAAAGTCTATGGGAAAACAATTTGTTGGTTGGTCTCTATAAAGAGCATACACATGTAAAATAGAATTGATGTCCTAAATAAATATCATCTAGACAATGTTATGAACAGCGAAAAAAAATAAATTCTTAAAAGGTATCCAAGTCCAACTTAATCTTTCAAGTAAGACGTTAAAACCTGTCATTCCCAGGGTAGTTAGAATTAACTTGGACACTACAATTTCTTACATTAATCCGGCATTTACAGGAGTAAAACAGAGTTGAGCTACTCAACCTTAAAAACCGATGTGGAACTAAATGTTCATTGCTTCTGTGAAATACCTTCAAAGTTCAATCAAGCAGGCTATGTACAGATTTGAATAAACATATAAAATATTTGCATTTACGTCTACATTCCAGACTATACAGTTATATTACAAACAAGAACTAACCATTGATCCATGTACATATATGATTACTTTTTGCAACTCTTTATACATCAGATATGTGTATTTAAGCATATGCGAGCCAAACATTCAGGTGTCCAGTTTTAAGGATCGTACATGCACAAACAGTTCCTCTACTCCACAAGTGTCCGATCAGTTTACCAATAGATGCTCTACTCCACAAGTGTCCGATCAGTTTACCAACAGATGCTCTACTCCACAAGTGTACGATCAGTTTACCAACAGATGCTCTACTCCACAAGTGTACGATCAGTTTACCAATAGATGCTCTACTCCACAAGTGTACGATCAGTTTACCAACAGATGCTCTACTCCACAAGTGTACGATCAGTTTACCAATAGATGCTCTACTCCACAAGTGTACGATCAGTTTACCAACAGATGCTCTACTCCACAAGTGTACGATCAGTTTACCAACAGATGCTCTACTCCACAAGTGTACGATCAGTTTACAAACAGATGCTCTACTCCACAAGTGTACGATCAGTTTACAAACAGCTGAAAAGTTCAAGCTGTCCAGGAACAAATCCAACATATGCAAACAAGTTTAATACTTTGAGTGATTCTCCATAGTTCCCCAGTAATCAACTTTTATACTGGTTTAAAAGACTGAGAACATAGAGCATGTTTACCACACTTCAGCCAACAGCAGAAGCTATAATCAGGACGGCAATCTATACACAGACATTTAGTTTGGTTTATTTTGTTCAACATCCTATTGACAGCTAGGGTCATTTAAGGACGTGCCGTGGAGGAAAGCCGGATTACCCGGAGAAAAAACACTGGTCAGTACCAGGCAACTGTCCCGCACTGGAATCAAACTCGCGACTTAGAGTTGGAGGGCTAGTGATAAAGTGTCGGGACACCTTAACCACTCGGTCACCGCGGTCCCATATATATACATGTATATATACAGACAATATCACGTTGAATGTTATTATAATGAAACATTGATAAATTGACTCTTGGTAGTTTGACCATATAGCCACCCCAACATGTGATTGACAGTAAAAAAATGTTCGGGGGATTTTGGTAATCTGATGAAATAGGGAAAACTGGACCCACATAACAGCTATTTGGGAATTCGGACTCTAGAACCTATACCTGGTATTATACGTGTAGGTTTAAAGCCTTATATCAGTTGTCTTTCTTGTTTCTAAATATCACAAGAAGCTCCTCAAGTATATATCAGAAAATTTCAACTTTGATATTTTTAATTTTCTGCCTTTTTATAAATATACAAATTGGGATTTTAAAGCAAGAAATTGAAATTAGGGAGGGGAGGGGGGTTGAGTGTTACCCTGCAAACAAAATGGCTGACAGGTGGCCATCTTGGATTTTGACTTTTGAATTTTGTTATCACTATTTTTCAAAAATCAATTTGTTGGTTCTCCTTGGTCCCTAGTTAATCACATTCAATTTTGATTCTGATCGAGATAATATCCCTTTTTTTAGAAGTATAAATTAAGATATTTCTTAAGACTTCATGAGTTGTTCCCCTTGGTTCCTAGTTATGCCCATTAATTTTGAAATAGATTGGAAAAACAAAAGGCTTACAGGCAGCCATTTTGAATTTTAACATATGAAGTGTGTTATCACTATTTCTTCAGAAGTAATAAATGGTATTTCTGAAACTTGATAAGTTATGTATAGGTTCCCATTCGTCCCTAGTTCATTCAGAGACTGAAGAGGGGTGGGGTGCAAAATGATTGATAGGTGGCAATCGAAGATTTTGAGAGTTGTGCTTGTTATCACAATTTCTCATTAAGTATGAGCATTTTCAAACCGTATCAGTTGACAGTTGATTCAATTTCGAGCTTTCTCTGGGAATCAATATGGCTGACAGGAAATCAACTTGGATTTTGAGGCAAAAGTAGAGAAAAGAGCAGTCTTTTCATAAGACCATTATTTAAAGGGGCATTCCTTTGTTCGGACATCAGAAACATGCACAATTTCTATTGATGTAATCTATGTCCGAACAATGATTATATGAGTGTCTGTGCCTACATGTCATGAAATTAACGCCGAAATGTACAAGAAAAAGGCGTATCGTATACAAATACCATATATATGCATTTGCGGTAATTAGTGATACTTCGGGTCGAATTAAGAATTTTTAAGACTTAATGCTCGAAGAACTTTGGTTTACCTTGAGAGTATAACTGCCTTATTAATTTAAGATTATAACTTTTACTACTTAGGGAAAAACATTTTAAATTTATTTTTGACGACCTAACCTTTATTCAAAAGAAGGAATGCCCCTTTAAGGGTTGGCATCAAAATCCCTGTCAACCAAGATGATTTAAGTTTTGTATAGATCTATATGTACACTGGAAACTTCATCCTAAATCTGTAATATATCTGAATGTAACAAATTATGTTTTCATACTTCAGAGTAAGAGCCGTGTAAATGAAATTATCTCGTTTGTTTTAATCTAATATAATAAATCTCATTAGGGAATATTATACTATATCTTCAGTTATTACTGGTAATAAAATTAACAAATGCCACTTCTAGTATAAGGATTTTGTTTATTTTGCTTTCATTTTGCCACATTTTTATTACAGACTACAGTATTAATTTGATACATGTATGCAACTATAAAATATATGTATATGGTCATTCTTAATACCAGACTTGACAGATTGGCAAACTTTCCAAATCAGTCATCTGTAGCTAACATTTTTTTACACTAAGCATCATATGTAGAGTCTATACAGGGAACAGTAAAAAGTCATGTGTAGAGTCTATACAGGGTACAGTAAAAAGTCATGTGTAGAGTCTATACAAGGTACAGTAAAAAGTCATGTGTAGAGTCTATACAGGGTACACTAATCATCATGTGTAGAGTCTATACAGGGTACAGTAAAAAGTCATGTGTAGAGTCTATATACAAGGTACAGTAAAAAGTCATATGTAGAGTCTATACAGGGTACACTAATCATAATATGTAGAGTCTATACAGGGTACAGTAAAAAGTCATGTGTAGAGTCTATACAGGGTACAGTAAAAAGTCATGTGTAGAATCTATACAGGGTACAGTAAAAAGTAATGTGTAGAGTCTATACATGGTACAGTAAAAAGTCATATGTAGAGACTATACAGGGAACAGTAAAAAGTCATGTATAGAGTCTATACAGGGTACAGTAAAAAGTCATGTGTAGAGTATATAAAGGGTACAGCAAAAAGTCATGTGTAGAGTCTATACAGGGTACAATAAAAAGTCATATGTAGAGTCTATACAGGGTACAGTAAAAAGTCATGTGTAGAGTCTATACAGGGTACAGTAAAAAGTCATGTGTAGAGACTATACAGGGAACAGTAAAAAGTCATGTGTAGAGTCTATACAGGGTACAGTAAAAAGTCATGTGTAGAGTCTATACAGGGTACAGTAAAAAGTCATATGTAGAGTCTATACAGGGTACAGTAAAAAGTCATGTGTAGAGTCTATACAGGGTACACTAATCATCATATGTAGAGTCTATACAGGGTACAGTAAAAAGTCATGTGTAGAGTCTATACAGGGTACAGTAAAAAGTCATATGTAGAGTCTATACAGGGTACAGTAAAAAGTCTTGTGTAGAGTCTATACAGGGTACAGTAAAAAGTCATATATAGAGTCTATACAGGGAACAGTAAAAAGTCATGTGTAGAGTCTATACAGGGTACAGTAAAAAGTCATATGTAGAGTCTATACAGGGTACAGTAAAAAGTCAATGTGTAGAGTATATACAGGGTACAGTAAAAAGTCATGTGTAGAGTCTATACAGGGTACAGTAAAAAGTCATGTGTAGAGTCTAAACAGGGTACAGTAAAAAGTCATGTGTAGAGTCTATACAGGATACAGTAAAAAGTCATGTGTAGAGTCTATATACAGGGTACAGTAAAAAGTCATATGTAGAGTCTAAACAGGGTACAGTAAAAAGTCATATGTAGAGTCTATACAGGGTACAGTAAAAAGGCATGTGTAGAGTATATACAGGGTACAGTAAAAAGTCATGTGTAGAGTCTATACAGGGTACAGTAAAAAGTCATGTGTAGAGTATATACAGGGTACAGTAAAAAGTCATGTGTAGAGTATATACAGGGTACAGTAAAAAGTCATGTGTAGAGTCTATACAGGGTACAGTAAAAAGTCATGTGTAGAGTCTATACAGGGTACATTAAAAAGTCATATGTAGAGTCTATACAGGATACAGTAAAAAGTCATGTGTAGAGTCTATATACAGGGTACAGTAAAAAGTCATATGTAGAGTCTATACAGGGTACACTAATCATAATATGTAGAGTCTATACAGGGTACAGTAAAAAGTCATGTGTAGAGTCTATACAGGGTACAGTAAAAAGTCATGTGTAGAATCTATACAGGGTACAGTAAAAAGTCATGTGTAGAGTCTATACATGGTACAGTAAAAAGTCATATGTAGAGACTATACAGGGAACAGTAAAAAGTCATGTATAGAGTCTATACAGGGTACAGTAAAAAGTCATATGTAGAGTATATACAGGGTACAGCAAAAAGTCATGTGTAGAGTCTATACAGGGTACAATAAAAAGTCATATGTAGAGTCTATACAGGGTACAGTAAAAAGTCATGTGTAGAGTCTATACAGGGTACAGTAAAAAGTCATGTGTAGAGTCTATACAGGGTACAGTAAAAAGTCATGTGTAGAGTCTATACAGGGTACAGTAAAAAGTCATGTGTAGAGTCTATACAGGGTACAGTAAAAAGTCATATGTAGAGACTATACAGGGAACAGTAAAAAGTCATGTGTAGAGTCTATACAGGGTACAGTAAAAAGTCATGTGTAGAGTCTATACAGGGTACAGTAAAAAGTCATATGTAGAGTCTATACAGGGTACAGTAAAAAGTCATGTGTAGAGTCTATACAGGGTACACTAATCATCATATGTAGAGTCTATACAGGGTACAGTAAAAAGTCATGTGTAGAGTCTATACAGGGTACAGTAAAAAGTCATATGTAGAGTCTATACAGGGTACAGTAAAAAGTCTTGTGTAGAGTCTAAACAGGGTACAGTAAAAAGTCATATGTAGAGTCTATACAGGGAACAGTAAAAAGTCATGTGTAGAGTCTATACAGGGTACAGTAAAAAGTCATATGTAGAGTCTATACAGGGTACAGTAAAAAGTCAATGTGTAGAGTATATACAGGGTACAGTAAAAAGTCATGTGTAGAGTCTATACAGGGTACAGTAAAAAGTCATGTGTAGAGTCTAAACAGGGTACAGTAAAAAGTCATGTGTAGAGTCTATACAGGATACAGTAAAAAGTCATGTGTAGAGTCTATATACAGGGTACAGTAAAAAGTCATATGTAGAGTCTAAACAGGGTACAGTAAAAAGTCATATGTAGAGTCTATACAGGGTACAGTAAAAAGTCATGTGTAGAGTCTATACAGGGTACAGTAAAAAGTCATGTGTAGAGTCTATACAGGGTACAGTAAAAAGTCATGTGTAGAGTCTATACAGGGTACAGTAAAAAGTCATGTGTAGAGTCTATACAGGGTACAGTAAAAAGTCATGTGTAGAGTCTATACAGGTTACATTAAAAAGTCATATGTAGAGTCTATACAGGATACAGTAAAAAGTCATGTGTAGAGTATATACAGGGTACAGTAAAAAGTCATGTGTAGAGTCTATACAGGGTACAGTAAAAATTCATGTGTAGAGTCTATACAGGGTACAGTAAAAAGTCATATGTAGAGTCTAAACAGGGTACAGTAAAAAGTCATATGTAGAGTCTATACAGGGTACAGTAAAAAGGCATGTGTAGAGTATATACAGGGTACAGTAAAAAGTCATGTGTAGAGTCTATACAGGGTACAGTAAAAAGTCATGTGTAGAGTATATACAGGGTACAGTAAAAAGTCATGTGTAGAGTATATACAGGGTACAGTAAAAAGTCATGTGTAGAGTCTATACAGGGTACAGTAAAAAGTCATGTGTAGAGTCTATACAGGGTACATTAAAAAGTCATATGTAGAGTCTATACAGGATACAGTAAAAAGTCATGTGTAGAGTCTATATACAGGGTACAGTAAAAAGTCATATGTAGAGTCTATACAGGGTACACTAATCATAATATGTAGAGTCTATACAGGGTACAGTAAAAAGTCATGTGTAGAGTCTATACAGGGTACAGTAAAAAGTCATGTGTAGAATCTATACAGGGTACAGTAAAAAGTCATGTGTAGAGTCTATACATGGTACAGTAAAAAGTCATATGTAGAGACTATACAGGGAACAGTAAAAAGTCATGTATAGAGTCTATACAGGGTACAGTAAAAAGTCATATGTAGAGTATATACAGGGTACAGCAAAAAGTCATGTGTAGAGTCTATACAGGGTACAATAAAAAGTCATATGTAGAGTCTATACAGGGTACAGTAAAAAGTCATGTGTAGAGTCTATACAGGGTACAGTAAAAAGTCATGTGTAGAGTCTATACAGGGTACAGTAAAAAGTCATGTGTAGAGTCTATACAGGGTACAGTAAAAAGTCATGTGTAGAGTCTATACAGGGTACAGTAAAAAGTCATATGTAGAGACTATACAGGGAACAGTAAAAAGTCATGTGTAGAGTCTATACAGGGTACAGTAAAAAGTCATGTGTAGAGTCTATACAGGGTACAGTAAAAAGTCATATGTAGAGTCTATACAGGGTACAGTAAAAAGTCATGTGTAGAGTCTATACAGGGTACACTAATCATCATATGTAGAGTCTATACAGGGTACAGTAAAAAGTCATGTGTAGAGTCTATACAGGGTACAGTAAAAAGTCATATGTAGAGTCTATACAGGGTACAGTAAAAAGTCTTGTGTAGAGTCTATACAGGGTACAGTAAAAAGTCATATGTAGAGTCTATACAGGGAACAGTAAAAAGTCATGTGTAGAGTCTATACAGGGTACAGTAAAAAGTCATGTGTAGAGTCTATACAGGGTACAGTAAAAAGTCATGTGTAGAGTCTATACAGGTTACATTAAAAAGTCATATGTAGAGTCTATACAGGATACAGTAAAAAGTCATGTGTAGAGTATATACAGGGTACAGTAAAAAGTCATGTGTAGAGTCTATACAGGGTACAGTAAAAATTCATGTGTAGAGTCTATACAGGGTACAGTAAAAAGTCATATGTAGAGTCTATACAGGGTACACTAATCATCATATGTAGAGTCTATACAGGGTACAGTAAAAAGTCATGTGTAGAGTCTATACAGGGTACAGTAAAAAGTCATGTGTAGAGTCTATACAGGGAACAGTAAAAAGTCATGTGTAGAGTCTATACAGGGTACAGTAAAAATTCATGTGTAGAGTCTATACAGGGTACAGTAAAAAGTCTTGTGTAGAGTCTATACAGGATACAGTAAAAAGTCATATGTAGAGTCTAAACAGGGTACAGTAAAAAGTCTTGTGTAGAGTCTATACAGGGTACAGTAAAAAGTCATATGTAGAGTCTATACAGGGTACAGTAAAAAGTCATGTGTAGAGTATATACAGGATACAGTAAAAAGTCATGTGTAGAGTCTATACAGGGTACATTAAAAAGTCATATGTAGAGTCTATACAGGGTACAGTAAAAAGTCATGTGTAGAGTCTATACAGGGTACAGTAAAAAGTCATGTGTAGAGTATATACAGGGTACAGTAAAAAGTCATGTGTAGAGTCTATACAGGGTACAGTAAAAAGTCATATGTAGAGTCTATACAGGGTACAGTAAAAAGTCTTGTGTAGAGTCTATACAGGGTACATTAAAAAGTCATATGTAGAGTCTATACAGGGAACAGTAAAAAGTCATGTGTAGAGTCTATACAGGGTACAGTAAAAAGTCATATGTAGAGTCTATACAGGGTACAGTAAAAAGTCAATGTGTAGAGTATATACAGGGTACAGTAAAAAGTCATGTGTAGAGTCTATACAGGGTACAGCAAAAAGTCATGTGTAGAGTCTAAACAGGGTACAGTAAAAAGTCATGTGTAGAGTCTATACAGGATACAGTAAAAAGTCATGTGTAGAGTCTATATACAGGGTACAGTAAAAAGTCATATGTAGAGTCTAAACAGGGTACAGTAAAAAGTCATATGTAGAGTCTATACAGGGTACAGTAAAAAGTCATGTGTAGAGTCTATACAGGGTACAGTAAAAAGTCATGTGTAGAGTCTATACAGGGTACAGTAAAAAGTCATGTGTAGAGTCTATACAGGGTACAGTAAAAAGTCATGTGTAGAGTCTATACAGGGTACAGTAAAAAGTCATGTGTAGAGTCTATACAGGTTACATTAAAAAGTCATATGTAGAGTCTATACAGGATACAGTAAAAAGTCATGTGTAGAGTATATACAGGGTACAGTAAAAAGTCATGTGTAGAGTCTATACAGGGTACAGTAAAAATTCATGTGTAGAGTCTATACAGGGTACAGTAAAAAGTCATATGTAGAGTCTATACAGGGTACACTAATCATCATATGTAGAGTCTATACAGGGTACAGTAAAAAGTCATGTGTAGAGTCTATACAGGGTACAGTAAAAAGTCATGTGTAGAGTCTATACAGGGAACAGTAAAAAGTCATGTGTAGAGTCTATACAGGGTACAGTAAAAAGTCATGTGTAGAGTCTATACAGGGTACAGTAAAAAGTCTTGTGTAGAGTCTATACAGGATACAGTAAAAAGTCATATGTAGAGTCTAAACAGGGTACAGTAAAAAGTCTTGTGTAGAGTCTATACAGGGTACAGTAAAAAGTCATATGTAGAGTCTATACAGGGTACAGTAAAAAGTCATGTGTAGAGTATATACAGGATACAGTAAAAAGTCATGTGTAGAGTCTATACAGGGTACATTAAAAAGTCATATGTAGAGTCTATACAGGATACAGTAAAAGTCATGTGTAGAGTATATACAGGGTACAGTAAAAAGTCATGTGTAGAGTCTATACAGGATACAGTAAAAAGTCATGTGTAGAGTCTATACAGGGTACAGTAATCATCATGTGTAGAGTCTATACAGGGTACACTAATCATCATATGTAGAGTCTATACAGGGTACAGTAAAAAGGCATGTGTAGAGTCTATACAGGGAACAGTAAAAAGTCATGTGTAGAGTCTATACAGGGTACAGTAAAAAGTCATGTGTAGAGTCTATACAGGGTACACTAATCATCATGTGTAGAGTCTATACAGGGTACAGTAAAAAGTCATGTGTAGAGACTATACAGGGTACAGTAATCATCATGTGTAGAGTCTATACAGGGTACAGTAAAAAGTCATGTGTAGAGTCTATACAGGGTACAGTAAAAAGTCATGTGTAGAGTCTATACAGGATAGAGTAAAAAGTCATCTGTAGAGTCTATATACAGGGTACAGTAAAAAGTCATATGTAGAGTCTAAACAGGGTACAGTAAAAAGTCATATGTAGAGTCTATACAGGGTACAGTAAAAAGGCATGTGTAGAGTATATACAGGGTACAGTAAAAAGTCATGTGTAGAGTCTATACAGGGTACAGTAAAAAGTCATGTGTAGAGTCTATACAGGGTACAGTAAAAAGTCATGTGTAGAGTATATACAGGGTACAGTAAAAAGTCATGTGTAGAGTATATACAGGGTACAGTAAAAAGTCATGTGTAGAGTCTATACAGGGTACAGTAAAAAGTCATGTGTAGAGTCTATACAGGGTACATTAAAAAGTCATATGTAGAGTCTATACAGGATACAGTAAAAAGTCATGTGTAGAGTCTATATACAGGGTACAGTAAAAAGTCATATGTAGAGTCTATACAGGGTACACTAATCATAATATGTAGAGTCTATACAGGGTACAGTAAAAAGTCATGTGTAGAATCTATACAGGGTACAGTAAAAAGTCATGTGTAGAGTCTATACATGGTACAGTAAAAAGTCATATGTAGAGACTATACAGGGAACAGTAAAAAGTCATGTATAGAGTCTATACAGGGTACAGTAAAAAGTCATGTGTAGAGTATATACAGGGTACAGCAAAAAGTCATGTGTAGAGTCTATACAGGGTACAATAAAAAGTCATATGTAGAGTCTATACAGGGTACAGTAAAAAGTCATGTGTAGAGTCTATACAGGGTACAGTAAAAAGTCATGTGTAGAGTATATACAGGGTACAGTAAAAAGTCATGTGTAGAGTCTATACAGGGTACAGTAAAAAGTCATATGTAGAGTCTATACAGGGTACAGTAAAAAGTCTTGTGTAGAGTCTATACAGGGTACAGTAAAAAGTCATATGTAGAGTCTATACAGGGAACAGTAAAAAGTCATGTGTAGAGTCTATACAGGGTACAGTAAAAAGTCATATGTAGAGTCTATACAGGGTACAGTAAAAAGTCAATGTGTAGAGTATATACAGGGTACAGTAAAAAGTCATGTGTAGAGTCTATACAGGGTACAGCAAAAAGTCATGTGTAGAGTCTAAACAGGGTACAGTAAAAAGTCATGTGTAGAGTCTATACATGGTACAGTAAAAAGTCATATGTAGAGACTATACAGGGAACAGTAAAAAGTCATGTATAGAGTCTATACAGGGTACAGTAAAAAGTCATGTGTAGAGTATATACAGGGTACAGCAAAAAGTCATGTGTAGAGTCTATACAGGGTACAATAAAAAGTCATATGTAGAGTCTATACAGGGTACAGTAAAAAGTCATGTGTAGAGTCTATACAGGGTACAGTAAAAAGTCATGTGTAGAGTATATACAGGGTACAGTAAAAAGTCATGTGTAGAGTCTATACAGGGTACAGTAAAAAGTCATATGTAGAGTCTATACAGGGTACAGTAAAAAGTCTTGTGTAGAGTCTATACAGGGTACAGTAAAAAGTCATATGTAGAGTCTATACAGGGAACAGTAAAAAGTCATGTGTAGAGTCTATACAGGGTACAGTAAAAAGTCATATGTAGAGTCTATACAGGGTACAGTAAAAAGTCAATGTGTAGAGTATATACAGGGTACAGTAAAAAGTCATGTGTAGAGTCTATACAGGGTACAGCAAAAAGTCATGTGTAGAGTCTAAACAGGGTACAGTAAAAAGTCATGTGTAGAGTCTATACAGGATACAGTAAAAAGTCATGTGTAGAGTCTATATACAGGGTACAGTAAAAAGTCATATGTAGAGTCTAAACAGGGTACAGTAAAAAGTCATATGTAGAGTCTATACAGGGTACAGTAAAAAGTCATGTGTAGAGTCTATACAGGGTACAGTAAAAAGTCATGTGTAGAGTCTATACAGGGTACAGTAAAAAGTCATGTGTAGAGTCTATACAGGGTACAGTAAAAAGTCATGTGTAGAGTCTATACAGGGTACAGTAAAAAGTCATGTGTAGAGTCTATACAGGTTACATTAAAAAGTCATATGTAGAGTCTATACAGGATACAGTAAAAAGTCATGTGTAGAGTATATACAGGGTACAGTAAAAAGTCATGTGTAGAGTCTATACAGGGTACAGTAAAAAGTCATGTGTAGAGTCTATACAGGGTACAGTAAAAAGTCATATGTAGAGTCTATACAGGGTACACTAATCATCATATGTAGAGTCTATACAGGGTACAGTAAAAAGTCATGTGTAGAGTCTATACAGGGTACAGTAAAAAGTCATGTGTAGAGTCTATACAGGGAACAGTAAAAAGTCATGTGTAGAGTCTATACAGGGTACAGTAAAAAGTCATGTGTAGAGTCTATACAGGGTACAGTAAAAAGTCTTGTGTAGAGTCTATACAGGATACAGTAAAAAGTCATATGTAGAGTCTAAACAGGGTACAGTAAAAAGTCTTGTGTAGAGTCTATACAGGGTACAGTAAAAAGTCATATGTAGAGTCTATACAGGGTACAGTAAAAAGTCATGTGTAGAGTATATACAGGATACAGTAAAAAGTCATGTGTAGAGTCTATACAGGGTACATTAAAAAGTCATATGTAGAGTCTATACAGGATACAGTAAAAGTCATGTGTAGAGTATATACAGGGTACAGTAAAAAGTCATGTGTAGAGTCTATACAGGATACAGTAAAAAGTCATGTGTAGAGTCTATACAGGGTACAGTAATCATCATGTGTAGAGTCTATACAGGGTACACTAATCATCATATGTAGAGTCTATACAGGGTACAGTAAAAAGGCATGTGTAGAGTCTATACAGGGAACAGTAAAAAGTCATGTGTAGAGTCTATACAGGGTACAGTAAAAAGTCATGTGTAGAGTCTATACAGGGTACACTAATCATCATGTGTAGAGTCTATACAGGGTACAGTAAAAAGTCATGTGTAGAGACTATACAGGGTACAGTAATCATCATGTGTAGAGTCTATACAGGGTACAGTAAAAAGTCATGTGTAGAGTCTATACAGGGTACAGTAAAAAGTCATGTGTAGAGTCTATACAGGATAGAGTAAAAAGTCATGTGTAGAGTCTATATACAGGGTACAGTAAAAAGTCATATGTAGAGTCTAAACAGGGTACAGTAAAAAGTCATATGTAGAGTCTATACAGGGTACAGTAAAAAGGCATGTGTAGAGTATATACAGGGTACAGTAAAAAGTCATGTGTAGAGTCTATACAGGGTACAGTAAAAAGTCATGTGTAGAGTCTATACAGGGTACAGTAAAAAGTCATGTGTAGAGTATATACAGGGTACAGTAAAAAGTCATGTGTAGAGTATATACAGGGTACAGTAAAAAGTCATGTGTAGAGTCTATACAGGGTACAGTAAAAAGTCATGTGTAGAGTCTATACAGGGTACATTAAAAAGTCATATGTAGAGTCTATACAGGATACAGTAAAAAGTCATGTGTAGAGTCTATATACAGGGTACAGTAAAAAGTCATATGTAGAGTCTATACAGGGTACACTAATCATAATATGTAGAGTCTATACAGGGTACAGTAAAAAGTCATGTGATGTGTAGAATCTATACAGGGTACAGTAAAAAGTCATGTGTAGAGTCTATACATGGTACAGTAAAAAGTCATATGTAGAGACTATACAGGGAACAGTAAAAAGTCATGTATAGAGTCTATACAGGGTACAGTAAAAAGTCATGTGTAGAGTATATACAGGGTACAGCAAAAAGTCATGTGTAGAGTCTATACAGGGTACAATAAAAAGTCATATGTAGAGTCTATACAGGGTACAGTAAAAAGTCATGTGTAGAGTCTATACAGGGTACAGTAAAAAGTCATGTGTAGAGTCTATACAGGGTACAGTAAAAAGTCATGTGTAGAGTCTATACAGGGTACAGTAAAAAGTCATGTGTAGAGTCTATACAGGGTACAGTAAAAAGTCATATGTAGAGACTATACAGGGAACAGTAAAAAGTCATGTGTAGAGTCTATACAGGGTACAGTAAAAAGTCATGTGTAGAGTCTATACAGGGTACAGTAAAAAGTCATATGTAGAGTCTATACAGGGTACAGTAAAAAGTCATGTGTAGAGTCTATACAGGGTACACTAATCATCATATGTAGAGTCTATACAGGGTACAGTAAAAAGTCATGTGTAGAGTCTATACAGGGTACAGTAAAAAGTCATATGTAGAGTCTATACAGGGTACAGTAAAAAGTCTTGTGTAGAGTCTATACAGGGTACAGTAAAAAGTCATATGTAGAGACTATACAGGGAACAGTAAAAAGTCATGTGTAGAGTCTATACAGGGTACAGTAAAAAGTCATATGTAGAGTCTATACAGGGTACAGTAAAAAGTCAATGTGTAGAGTATATACAGGGTACAGTAAAAAGTCATGTGTAGAGTCTATACAGGGTACAGTAAAAAGTCATGTGTAGAGTCTAAACAGGGTACAGTAAAAAGTCATGTGTAGAGTCTATACAGGATACAGTAAAAAGTCATGTGTAGAGTCTATATACAGGGTACAGTAAAAAGTCATATGTAGAGTCTAAACAGGGTACAGTAAAAAGTCATATGTAGAGTCTATACAGGGTACAGTAAAAAGTCATGTGTAGAGTCTATACAGGTACAGTAAAAAGTCATGTGTAGAGTCTATACAGGGTACAGTAAAAAGTCATGTGTAGAGTCTATACAGGGTACAGTAAAAAGTCATGTGTAGAGTCTATACAGGGTACAGTAAAAAGTCATGTGTAGAGTCTATACAGGTTACATTAAAAAGTCATATGTAGAGTCTATACAGGATACAGTAAAAAGTCATGTGTAGAGTATATACAGGGTACAGTAAAAAGTCATGTGTAGAGTCTATACAGGGTACAGTAAAAATTCATGTGTAGAGTCTATACAGGGTACAGTAAAAAGTCATATGTAGAGTCTATACAGGGTACACTAATCATCATATGTAGAGTCTATACAGGGTACAGTAAAAAGTCATGTGTAGAGTCTATACAGGGTACAGTAAAAAGTCATGTGTAGAGTCTATACAGGGAACAGTAAAAAGTCATGTGTAGAGTCTATACAGGGTACAGTAAAAAGTCATGTGTAGAGTCTATACAGGGTACAGTAAAAAGTCTTGTGTAGAGTCTATACAGGATACAGTAAAAAGTCATATGTAGAGTCTAAACAGGGTACAGTAAAAAGTCTTGTGTAGAGTCTATACAGGATACAGTAAAAAGTCATATGTAGAGTCTATACAGGGTACAGTAAAAAGTCATGTGTAGAGTATATACAGGATACAGTAAAAAGTCATGTGTAGAGTCTATACAGGGTACATTAAAAAGTCATATGTAGAGTCTATACAGGATACAGTAAAAGTCATGTGTAGAGTATATACAGGGTACAGTAAAAAGTCATGTGTAGAGTCTATACAGGATACAGTAAAAAGTCATGTGTAGAGTCTATACAGGGTACAGTAATCATCATGTGTAGAGTCTATACAGGGTACACTAATCATCATATGTAGAGTCTATACAGGGTACAGTAAAAAGTCATGTGTAGAGTCTATACAGGGAACAGTAAAAAGTCATGTGTAGAGTCTATACAGGGTACAGTAAAAAGTCATGTGTAGAGTCTATACAGGGTACAGTAAAAAGTCATGTGTAGAATCTATACAGGGTACAGTAAAAAGTCATGTGTAGAGTCTATACATGGTACAGTAAAAAGTCATGTGTAGAGTCTATACAGGGAACAGTAAAAAGTCATGTATAGAGTCTATACAGGGTACAGTAAAAAGTCATGTGTAGAGTCTATACAGGGTACAGTAAAAAGTCATATGTAGAGTCTATACAGGGTACAGTAAAAAGTCATGTGTAGAGTCTATACAGGGTACAGTAAAAAGTCATGTGTAGAGTCTATACAGGGTACAGTAAAAAGTCATGTGTAGAGTCTATACAGGGTACAGTAAAAAGTCATGTGTAGAGTCTATACAGGGTACAGTAAAAAGTCATGTGTAGAGTCTATACAGGGTACAGTAAAAAGTCATGTGTAGAGTATATACAGGGTACACTAATCATCATGTGTAGAGTCTATACAGGGTACAGTAAAAAGTCATGTGTAGAGACTATACAGGGTACAGTAATCATCATGTGTAGAGTCTATACAGGGTACAGTAAAAAGTCATGTGTAGAGTCTATACAGGGTACAGTAAAAAGTCATGTGTAGAGTCTATACAGGGTACAGTAAAAAGTCATGTGTAGAGTCTATACAGGGTACAGTAAAAAGTCATATGTAGAGTCTATACAGGGTACAGTAAAAAGTCATGTGTAGAGTCTATACAGGGTACAGTAAAAAGTCATGTGTAGAGTCTATACAGGGTACAGTAAAAAGTCATGTGCAGAGTCTATACAGGGTACAGCAAAAAGTCATGTGTAGAGTATATACAGGGAACAGTAAAAAGTAATGTGTAGAGTCTATACAGGGTACAGTAAAAAGTAATGTGTAGAGTCTATACAGGGTACAGTAAAAAGTCTTGTGTAGAGTCTATACAGGATACAGTAAAAAGTCATATGTAGAGTCTAAACAGGGTACAGTAAAAAGTCATGTGTAGAGTATATACAGGGTACAGTAAAAAGTCATGTGTAGAGTCTATACAGGGTACAGTAAAAAGTCATGTGTAGAGTCTATACAGGATACAGTAAAAAGTCATGTGTAGAGTATATACAGGGTACAGTAAAAAGTCATATGTAGAGTCTATACAGGGTACAGTAAAAAGTCATGTGTAGAGTCTATACAGGGTACAGTAAAAAGTCATATGTGTCTCAAACTTCCAGGCAAGAAATTTCAAAATCAAATTTGTCCATTGACCATCTGATTTAATAATCCCCATTTTCCTTCATAATAGTCAAGTTAAACCTGCAAACACTAATCTGTCCCATAACTTTGGAATGATACTAATGTGTCTGCTTGAGTTTAAATGTTTTATGAGGAATCTTGTTGCACTCTTGAGATGAATTATCTGGGCATTTGATTCCCTAATAATCCATACTGTGGTACAGAAGGTGGGTCAGAAATCTGTCCGACTTAGATTACTCCAAGGTAAGTTAGACTCACTTGGAGTGATAACAAATCCACACAGGTACATACATGTATTTCCACCTATTTCAAATTTAGCTTTGATGGAACAACTTAAGTTAACACTAATTTTCATCGCTGCTGTCTGAATATGTTCACTCTTCAGAAGCTCAAAATAATCTGTCCTTCTGACAAATTTTCATATTCTAAACCAATAACTGCTACAAAAGACACATACAAATGCCTTTCTATTACCAATTAAATATCATAGGATTATATATTTCTAGCTTGCGTGGATACCTACATAACTGTTAAGCTAAACTTTGAGCAAATACTATTCAATTGCCATGCAGTATATTTAATAACTTAAATTAGAAATCAATCTGGATGTAAATTAGAGATACAGTTATATGTATATTAATGTATTTGATATAGATATCTGCATTTAAAATAGGGATACGTCTAATCATTAAATAAATAGACATCTGAATTAAAAACAGAAATAATTGAATTGAAATAGAGACATATCACTATTCAAAATAAAGATTTCTTAACGATGTTGGTAAACGGTAAACGGCTTGCCAGTAGTAAGCTCATGAAAGGGGTTATTTTTGACGACTACTTAACAAACAGATTCAGATGTTTGTGACCGCACAATTGTAAGGTTTATGTAAGGTTTTAGAGCAAAATTATACCAAATAGATAAGGTAACTGCGCTCTTTCAAGGCGTTGCCTGTTTCATATTAGCCTATGAAATTTCCGATGATATGACTTGCAGTATCTTGTGCCCAATAAGTTTTTTTTCAGTTTTTTTTTCAGTTTTCAATAAAATATGTTTAAATGTTCTACACAATTGTAGATTTCAAACTTTTACTCAAAAATCGGAAAATAAAGTTATGAGCTGAAGACGACACTTGTCGATGACCATGCAAATTCTGTACAAATGCATCAAAAATAAAAAGAAGGAAAAGTCAAAGAAGAAGATAAAAATGCATGTCCACAATGAAGAAAACTGTCAAAAGTTGACATACGCTTGGCATCGGAGTGCAGTCCGTAGAGTAGATTTATCAATACAGTTCGAGTTACTTCCCTTGAAGGCTTATACAAGCCCCGATGCCACGAAATGTCATACGCCTAATGGTACATTTATCGACTGTAGTTGCCTGATTTTTTATGTTATCATTAAAACCCATTGTTACATGTATGTTGTTTTTTTGTTTTTGTTTCTTTTTAGTTTTCTTTATATCAAACTACGAAATCATAGATTAGATATGGAACGTTTATTAAAATATTTCTAAAAAAATGATTAAACATTAATTTTAACAATATCACGCGACTATGGAAAGCATATATATATATATATCGAAAGATCAAATGACGTCTGTTCTTCAATTGAAAATGGCTTCGGACGTAAAAGTGTTTGCTTTCTATATGGAAATAAATGGTTATTACAATTATGTCGAAATCAATACGAATTGTCAGTATTTTATCTCTAAAAAACTGAAGGATTTCGGCACAAAATGTAAGTATAGGGATGTCCATTAACTGAATGGCATCGATAAAACTATTCATCAATCCTTACCTGTACATTTGTAGTTATAAGATGCATGTCATCTGCGGGCAAAATATTTGCAACGGGTGTCAGAACAGACTAAGTTCAGTAAGGGAGTTATTAAAGTAATTCTTTATCAGTCTTGTGTTATATAATTTAAAAAAGTCGTCATAGGTCTAGGGAATATATTTTAAACGAAATGAAAAAAGAAATAATATATAGATGATATCTTTAGGTGGAATGCAGTAGAAAAAATAGTATAACGTGTCAGGCAGGGGGTTCTAAAACACAATTAATCCAATATCCAACAGTTCTATGTCCATGTTCCAAGTTTCTACATTATATTGCAACTATCATTGCATAGTCGGAACAACACTTAGAGAATCACATAGCTCACAATCAGCAGTTACGGTATTCTGTATACGGGAGACAACCCATAACATAAATGAACTTCCTAGAGTTACTTTAAATTAAAAGAATATGTAAGGGATGTCCATCAGATTGATGACACCGATTACATGATATTTTACATACGAGATGTCCATTAGGTGGATGACACCAAATACAAAGAATATATAGGGATGTTCATTAGGTGGATGACACCAAATACAAAGAATCTATAGGGGATGTCCATTAGGTGGATGACACCAAATACAAAGAATATATAGGGGATGTTCATTAGGTGGATGTCACCAAATATAAAGAATATATTTGGGATGTCCATTAGGTGGATGACACCAAATACAAAGAATATACAGGAGATATCCATTAGGTGGATGACACCAAATGCAAAGAAATTATATAAAGCGGATGTCCATTATAGGGGATGTCCGTTAGGTGGATGTAACCAAATACAAATAATATATAGGGGATGTCCATTAGGTGGATGTAACCAAATACAAAGAATATAAAGATGATGTCCATTAGGCGGATGACACCAAATACTAAGAATATATAGGAGATGTCCATCAGGTGGATGACATTTAAAAAAAAGAATATATAGGTGATGTCCATTAGGTGGATGACACCAAATACAAAGAATATATAGGTGATGTCCATTAGGTGGATGACACCAAATACAAAGAATATATAGGAGATGTCCATTAGGTGGATGACATTTAAAAAAAAAGAATATATAGGTGATGTCCATTAGGTGGATGACACCAAATACAAAGAATATATAGGGGATGTCCATTAGGTGGATGACATCAAATACTAAGATTATATAGAGGATGTCCATTCGGTGAATGACACTTAAAACAAAGAATACACAGGGGATGTCCATTACAGGTGGACGACACCAAATACTAAGAATATATAGGAGATGACCATTAGATGGATGACACCATATACAAAGAAAATATAGCTGATGTCCATTCGGTGAATGACATTTAAAACAAAGAATATATAGAGGATGTCCATTAGGTGGATGAGACTTAAAATAAGGAATATTTAGGGGATGTCCATTAGGTGGATGACACTAAAACATAGAATATATACGGGATGTCCATTAGGTGTAAGACACTGAAAATAAGGAATATATAGGGATATCCATTAGGTAAATGATATCAAATAGTAAGAATATATAGGGGATGTCCATTAGATGGATGACATTTCGAACAAAGAAAATAAAGATGGTGTTTATCAGGTGGATGAAAAAAGTTAGTTCCACAGTAGAGTGATAGTAGGTTAAATAGTTACTATTTTAGTGAGTAAGGCAGTATTTCCCGGGAATAATATTCACTAATAACTTGCACTCCAGCAGTAGTAGTATTGTATCATTAAAGGAAGAACTATCTTAAACCCACTTCTATATATCGTTTTTCATCCCAATGATTATAATTCTATATCGAGTTTTAATATTATGAAATGTATATCCGAGTATGTTGTATTGATTGAAGCTCTTATACTAAGAAAGCTGTAGAAAGCTGGTGAATATAAGTGATAATAGCATGCAGACTATCAAATGCAAGTATGTACGAATATGCATGAGTATATGTGTGTGAGGTTGTGTGTTAGTGTATGATGGAGTGTGTGTGTGTGTGTGTGTGTGCGTGTGTGTGTGTGTGTGTGTGTGAGGTTATTAGTTAGTGCATATGTGAGTATGTGTGTAAGGTTCTGTATAAGTCCACATGTGTGTATGTATATAAGGTTGTGTGTAGTGCACATGTGAGTAGGTGCATATAAGGTTGTGTGTTAGTACACATGTGTGTATGTGTGATATGAAAAAGAACATGTTATTAGATGAGTATCATAAATGCTTGCATGAATGATAATTATGAAGACGATGATGAGGGCGATTGCCAAAGAAGACGCTTTGTTGGTGTATGTGTGTGTTGTGCTATTTATCTTGTCTCTCTACTGTTTTTGATTATGTAAAAAATCTGGCAAAAATAAAACAAATTCAAAAAAAAAAAAAAGCTGTAGAAAATTAGAACGTACTGATAGATACGCGTATATTATTTTGGAATAAATTGTGTTTAGGTGGTTAAGTTTTTGTGGAAAACTATTTTTAAATCTAGGCTTTACCAGTTTATGTATGGTAGCTCATCAACAATTGTAACAAGAATCCTGTCTGATATATAACATAATGGTTAAATTTAATATAGAATCATTAATTAATGAATTTGTCCTGTTTATATACGTACCTCCAACAATGTTCTGGAATCGTTTCATAAATATATTTTCGTATGATTTTATTTTCTAGCAATTTGGTTTGGTTTATTTTGTTTAACGTCCTATAAATAGCTAAGGTCATTTAAGGACGGCCTCCCGTGCGTGCGACATGCATGCGTATGGCGAGTGCGTATGTGTGTTTTTGGATGCTGTGGTATGTTCGTGTTAAGTCTCCTTGTGATAGGCCGGAACTTTTGCCGATTTATAGTGCTACCTCACTGAAGCATACTGCCAAAGACACCCAGCAGCACACCCCACCCGGTCACATTATACTGACAACGGGCGAACCAGTCGTCCCATTCCTAATATGCTGAGCGCTAAGCAGGAGCAGCAACTACCATTTCTAAAGAATCTGGTATGTCTCGGCTAGGGGACAGAACCCAAAGCCTTCCTCACAGGGGCGAACGGAGCTGATGTAAATACAAGCAGTGGAATAAAAAGATATTCTGCTATTCATAGCGATCCAGGAATAAACCCTATATTACGCTTGAGCACTAAGCAAATATACCAGCAGCATTCATGGGACCTTTTATAATTGTTTAAACAATCGATGTATTGTGAAAATGAAGCAGTTAAATGCAAATTATGTGTAATTATTCTGCATTTTTACTAGAATGTCAATGTTTATATTTAAGTCATGATAAAATGATGGATGGTGTTGTTAATGCTTTAGAAATTCTATCATATGTAAATATTTTCAGAATCAGAAGATGCTTTCTCTTCCGGAACACCTGGTCGTATTCTCTGGTCATCACATATTGGCCCTAGTAAGATGGATTTCGAGTTCGGATTACGGTTTTGTTGACGCTTCGGTGTTCACTGGGTTTCTTTTTTCGGATAGCATCTCACTATATAAACATGATTATTTGATGTATTGATGTGGATCAAAAATGTCCCATGTATATTTTTCATGTAAATACCTTTAACCACTTTCTGCAAATAAAATTACAGGAGTTTTCAAGGAAAACAGAACAATGTTCCAGGGTACATTTGTTCCATGAATCCGAAGGGTTATAGCAGGTTTTTTGCTCTAATCAAAAGTTTGTGCTGAATAATATCGATAATTTAATGCTTCTTGAGTAGGTTCTTTGTTTTCATAGCCACTTGGCGATGCTTTCTTTGCTTACATATGAATTAAAGAACTCCAATTCCGCATAAATATCGCCTTAAATCGAACTGGATGTGGCATTGTATATTGACAAACACGAAATAAGTCATAGTCAGTCGCAATAGATTCAAACAAGTGAAAGCATCACTTGATAATGATTTACTTCCAGACCAGAGGGATACATGCATTCCAGCAATGCCGAGTACATGCAAGGACATTCATCATTTGGGACAATTTGAAATAACATATATTAATGTATACAATTTCTTATTGGACAAAACAATTTATTCTCAGCCATCATCATGTTTACATCAAACATTGGTGCATTTTTACTATCATATCATTGCTAGTTTATGATAACATTGGAAGCTTCTGAGGCGAGCCATAGGAAGATTTAAACATGATTTGAAATATCATAATATAATGATCATATTCTTCAACATGGTTCTCGACATACTTAATGTTATGGAAATGATAAGAAAATAACCAACAACTGGACAGCTGTAATTCTCTTTATCAAAACCACCTTCTCACGAACCTTGATAATTAAAACAGCATCAATTATGTTTAAACATTGTTGGTAAAAATGCAATTTCTTGTACAATGTTGACCAATACAATATACATCAATACACATTCTCTGTGCAAAGAATGAACCATGATTAAGAAGGGAAAAATAAAAATACCAAATTCCTTTCCATTTACATATTAGATTAAAGGAATAGTGTTAAGAAAAAAAAACAAGTCTCTTAACAGCATAGGTAAGTGACGAAATATTAAGTAAATATATTAGATGCAACGAAATTTGTACTATCAACGATGTCAACGGTGGGGTTAGTGTGTGATGCATATATTAATGGAAAAAAATATGATAATATTGAATGGGTTTTTGTGGGCCAATTAACGTGAAAATCAGTTATTTATCCTTGATACAGCAAACAGGTCCTAATCTATAATGACCAATTCTTGTAAGGAACCTTTTGCACAAAAACCTGAAAACCTTGAACATATTTTGTTGCTTTGTTTCATTGAGAGGGACGCCGTCTAACCTATGGTAACAATATTATATCTCACATAGACAAGTTTGCAAGATACTTGATTATTATAGGAATAAATATTGTATTTTTTGGCGACATATGGCGACATAATTATCTAAACAGTAAAACGTTTTGTAAAACAAAACTTCATGTCATAGTAGCCTTTGAATAATCAAATAGATTAGTGAAATAAGATCGGTACAAAAGCTCTGTCAACTAGGTTACCACAGGGAGGAACAATAAAAATCCGTCCCACTTAACATCGGAACACATTATGGTATAAAAAGTCACCAAGGAATTGAAGAGATTTCCGAACAAAACCAAGGTACAGAAAACAATAAAAGGCAGGGACCATTTAAAGATGTATAAATCAGCTTTAAGAGTGGTAAACACCAAGGAACAAATTACTACTCCCTTACAAATGGTCGAAGTTTATGGAATGCCATCTGTTGTGTGAACATATAACTACATAGCAAACATCAAACAGTGTTATGAACTTCGTCAACATCCACACAATTTGCTTTAAAAAGTTTCCTGTGTGTATACATGCATGTATAAAGCATTTCTTTTTTTTGACTGCATCTCCTACAGATTTTAATTTTCCACTTGTGCGGTTGTACAACAAATGGCTGCCGGAGATTGTCGGATTTTGCCTTGCAATCGTTGACTACACGACCTTGGTCGCAAGATGTCCCTTTACAAAATTTACACAACACTGTGACCGAGTTTCTGATTACAGATGTAATGATTTTTGAAGCAATGGTGGTGTAGTAACCACCTACAAGAGTTAACCTGATATGTTGTGACAAAATAGACGAATTAATAACAAATGTACAAATGTGGGGATTTCAATCTGGTCATGAACCCGGATCTAGACTACGATCATAACTACAAAAATGTTAATAACCCAAAGGCAAGAGATACAGTTTTAGAAATAATTGAAAATTGTTCATTAATTGATATTTATAGGGAGCTTCACCCAGATTCTAGACGCTACACTTGGAGAAAGAAAAACCCTGTAAAACAGGCTAGACTAGATTTTCATCTGATATCTGATAATCTGTTACCAAGTGTACTACTTTCCCTGTGCTTAATTTAAAGTGTAATGAATTCGAACGAGGAAATGGGCTCTGGAAATTTAATTCTTCACTACTATATGATGAAGAGTACCTCAAGTTAATCAAAAAAGTCATTCTAGATATAAAATGTCAGTATTGTTTACCAATCTACAATAGGGATACTATTAGTAATATTCCAGATACAGATATTGAATTTGCCATTAATGACCAACTTTTTCTTGAAACTGTGCTCATGGAAATTAGGGGTAAAACTATTTCTTATTCATCATTTAAAAAGAAACAACTAAATAAGAATGATGATAATCTTATGAATACCATTCAAAATTTAGAAGAACAAGAGCAGGTAGACATTGAAGAATTAGAGGGTAAGAAAAAAGAATTAGAAAATATGAGAGTTAATAAATTAAAGGCAGTATTATTCGATCAAGGGCAAGATGGCTTGTAGAAGGCGAAAGGCCAACAAAATATTTTTTTAGTCTAGAGAATAGGAATTGTACATCTAAGATTATACCTAGGATTGAAAAAGACAATGACGTTACATTAACAGATCAGGGTGCTTTTCTCAAGGAGGTTCACTTTTATTATGAAAAATTATATGATGATAACTATGATACAGAGGATATTGACCTAACAGATTATTTAGATATGTATGATGTTCCAAAATTAGATAACAAGGAGGCGAGAAGTTTGGAAGGGATGATTTCTATAGATGAGGCAGCTAAAACTTTGAAAAATATGAAAAATAATTAAAGTCCTGGCACAGATGGTTTCACGGCTGATTTTTTTAAAAATGTTTTTGGAAACAGTTAGGGGTTTTCATAGTCAGGTCTATAAATTTTGGATATATCAAGGAGATGTTGTCTGTAACCCAAAGACAAGGTGTAATAACATGTATTCTTGAGGGAGATAAGCCCGGGCAATTTTGAAAAAAATTGGCGACCCATTACCCTTCTAAATATAGTTTATAAAATAGCCTTAGGGTGTATAGCAAATAGGATTAAAAAGGTTTTAGATAAATTAATATGTGAAGATCAGACAGGATTTCTTACTGGTTGCTATATTGGGGAGAATACAAGACTTGTTTATGATACTATGCAGTATGCTGAAGAAAAATATATTCCAGGTATGTTACTTATGTTAGATTTTGAAAAAGCCTTTGATTCTGTGTCGTGGAAATTTGTAAATAAAGTTCTGAAATATTTTAATTTTGGTCCAGGTAATGGCAGGTATACAAAAATGGGTTAAATGGTTTAATACTAATATTACTGCAACTGTGAACCAGGGGGGAAATTTTTCGTCCTTTCTTCATATCAAAAGAGGCTGTCGTCAAGGGGATCCGATTTCCCCATATATTTTTATTCTGTGTGTTGAAATTCTGGGAATCAGGTTAAGAAATAACATAAATATCAAGGGCATAGATGTAGGTAATTTTCCCATTTTAATTTCTCAGTATGTTGATGATACCACACTTATACTTAATGGCTCAGAATTATCTTTAAAGGAATCCATTACTGAGTTGAACATCTTTGCAAAAGTCTCTGGGTTAAAACTTAATGTTGATAAAACACAGGTTGTTTGGATAGGGAGCAAAAGTTACAGTGATGATACCTTTTTACCCGAGTTAAATTTACAATGGGGAAGAACAAAATTTACATTGCTTGGAATTGAATTTGATGTGAACCTGCATGTAATTCCCAAACTAAATTTTGACAAAAAATTAATTTAACTTAAAGTACTGATAAAGACATGGAGTAGAAGAATACTTACACCCATATGGAGAATAACCTTAATTAAGTCTCTTTTGTTGTCTCAATTTAACCATCTATTCACTTCTCTACCTAATCCAAATGAACAATTTCTTCAAGAGCTCAACTCAATCCTATTTAACTTTTTATGGAATAGTAAGGTAGATAAAATAAAGAGAGATATTATAACACAAGATTATCATGAAGGGGGTCTGAAAATGGTAAATGTAAAACTATTTATTGACTCAATGAAACTTAGCTGGGTAAGGCGGTTGCTAAAAAAAAAATGCAAATGGCAAATTATTTTTGAATCACACACTGATATACAAAAATTATCAATATGTGGTAGCGAGTTTATTGAGGAATGTCGAACAAAATGTAAGAATAAATTCTGGAAAGATGTTTTAAAAGCATGGAAACAATCTACTGATGCTGAGGGGGTGAAAGAAAAAATAGAAAGGCTGACAGGTACATTGACAATACCACTTTGGTATAATAAAAGTATAACTATTGGAGGAAAGACAGTTTTTTTACAAGTCCTGGCATAATAGAGGTGCAACAATAATTAACGATTTGGTAAAAGATCCTGGTATAAGCTCCCTCTATACATTTCAAGAATTTACAGAGATATATCAGCTCAATACAAACTTTCTTCAATTTCAGGGTGTAATATCAGCTGTCAAAGCACTTTTAAAGAGGCTGGATGTTGAGAATCGCACAAAAATAGAATATCCAGTTATTCCTAATAATATATTATTGTTCATGAAAAATGTCAAAGGGACGAAGGATCTTTATAATATTATGGTAAAAAATGCTCTTATATCAACTGGTAGAAGAAAATGGGAAGAATCGTTTGAAGATATTGAATTGAATTGGGTCAATATAAATAATAATCCTTTCAAGGTTACTAAAAGCACAAAATTACAATGGTTCCAGTATAGGATAGTTCAAAATATTTTAACGACAAATTCGTTTTTAATTAAAGTGGGATTAGTAAATAATCCAACTTGTAATTTATGTAATCTTGAAAGAGAAACTATCATTCATATTTTATTCTTTTGGTATGTTGCTCAGTGGCAGTTTTGTTGCCTGCTCTGTGGCTATAGCAAAAACGACAACTGGGATTTTATCTGGAACTTTTACATAGTTTATACCCCTAGACCGTTAACGAGTAAAGTTCTCTCTATATTGGTGAGCTCGTTGATAGATATTATTATTATAACAACTACCCATATTTTCAGCGTAGAATCATTCAGATCTATATCTGTATTTATGTTGTTTTGTGTTCATTTCTCTACAAGACGGTTTAATTTAATCAAGTGGCGTTGTTTGGTCTTTTTAAATAATCGTTCACCTATGCGTTTCATGTTCACATACCCTACTGTATCACTCGATAAGCGTTCGGTCAGTGTGTTTTGTTACTGACTCTTTCTCATTACATCTGTCTGTTTTGTTATATTTATTTATTTATTTGATATTTCAGGTATTGCTGGGCATCTGATATTTAGACTTGAAGGTGATTTATTCAAGTCTCTATATCTTTTGCACCAGGTGATTTCTGTATTTCGCTAGCTTCTTTTATAAGCTCTTACATTTTTCTTTGACAATATTTTGACTGTAGTTTGTTTGGATATTTCAAAATATTTTCTTCTGGTTGGAAAGTATGGTTTATGTAAGATAAAAGTAACACAACCAATGAATGCTGATACGTTTAAACATTCATTCACCTTACAAAGAAAATGTATAGAAAATCACCACTGCAATTTAGAAATTCCGCGAACTTTGGTACTTATAACCGCTAACGCATTTGTCCAACTTGGTATATTTAATGATTCATTATATAAAAAAAACTGCTTAGAGAGCATTTGAAAACCACTCGTTGGGCAAAGAAAGTTGATACATGTAATATGATATTTGTATTGCACTCATAGTGTAACTAAGACAATTACACGGTTTCCCACGAGCGTAATCAAGCCAAATTCGTATAACATTGTGGTTTACGTAATAATACATAAGATTATTATCAATTAACAGGCACTCATTTGATAAAATGCTCTTAGATTGGTAACAAAATCAATGACGCCAATGCAACCCCCTAAAATCACCATTTTGCTTAAACTACATCACAAATATGGAAAATTTAGGTAAGCCAGGAGCTGTATTCAATATTGAAATAAGAAAAACAAAACACGTTTACAGTAACTTCAATATGGGATTGCAATACTTTAATCTCAAAATTCCATGTCTACAATGCACTGGTTGAGCATGGACATTTTTTTCTGGAGGGAGAAATAAAAGCAATAAGAGAATTAAAATATGTATTACTACTAAGCTATACCATGAGTGTGACGATTTCAATTTCACAACTTTCTCGTTCTTGATAGTACCACCCCTACTTCGCCAACTGATGATGTGCACATGTTGCAGATGATTCATTATTCCAGGGCTTGGCACACAGCATCAAAACAAGGGATTCGACTGATGCAGGTTAATAAAGACTATACAAAATTTGTATGGTCCCCATCTTGGTCTAATAGGGAAATATTCTGTATTTTTGTATGATTTGTAGGTGGACGTTTTCGAATATATTCATCAGTATGCCTACTTGTTGTGATTGAGGATGATGTCTCAGTTCTCACTTTGAGGCTATGACATTTACTTGGATGTAAGCGTAGTGTCGTACAAGAGGCAAAAACGCTTACTCTTCCGAAACACCTGGCCTTGTATTTTTTTCAAAGATCTTGTTAATATTTCATTTGTTCATATTTTGCCCCTATTTTGATAGAGTATGAGTCCGGAATATTATTTTGTTGACGCTTCGGCATTATCTGATTTATTTTTTTTAGTAGGAGACACAACAAATATCGATACAAAAGAATAAGTCACAATAAATCTGCATTTTTTCAATATTTTGGTTGATGAATAATTTCCAAACATTCCATCGTAATTTCTACACAAAAGTCTCAGTAGAACAACAAACAAAGTTGTATGATACCATCAGGATGCATATATTACTTCATTCAAGTTTAAAATACTGAATATACATTGAATTCGATTATATACATGACAATATGTCTCTCAAAGTGAGAACGGAGACATCGTCCTCAATCACATAATAATAATAGTGACAAAAAAAGAGAGAGAAAAAAAACCAGTTGTAACGAAAATGGTACTGCCTCTGTATGCGTTCTTGCTTTGCTCTAATATCAATTGTGTGTCTTTTTTTCAATTTCAACAAATTTTATTGCAAAAAAGCAAAAGGATTTGGCATCAGGCAAAGCCTATTTTAGCCATCTCCAAACAAATCCGCTATGGTACAATGGTAACAAAACATATAAACAGTAAACAACATATTATATTAGTGTATCTCCCCAACCCATCACGCATAGTAGAAAGAATCTAGGTGTGCTGGACCAGCAGTAGGAATTACCTCCCTTGGTATAGCCTACGTCAGTACGTGATATTTAGTAGTTGTTTGTCATGAGTTATCCCCCGTAGTGTCGCTCTTCTTATTGCAGAAGAACGCCAGAAATTATAAACACGTTTTACAGCGTTACAAGACCGCAGTGCATTTGTAAGTTTTTTGGTATATTTTGCAATGTCAATACGGTATATATTGTTTGACAAATATCACATAAGTAATGTGGATCGACGTTCGATTGTCAAATTTAGACATTAATTCAGTATTGTTCGGTTAAGCGATATGTTAGTATTTTTCGAAACAGTGCAAGTCATTTCGTCCCATTTTATATGTATGGCAAAACAGTGCCTCGCTGATTACATGGAGCCTTTTACTTGTGTAACTAAAATGTAAAATTAATGTGTAGCATTACCTCCCATTGTTTGATTTACCATTAATTGTCATTTTATCGATAAATGCGTATTTTAAGTCTGTTAAGGAAAGTTACAGTCTCCTAGTCATATGATTACAGATGTCAGTATTTAGTGCTGCTGTGATTTATTTGTATACACTGTGTAGTTGTAGTTATATAATAATATAGTATGCCAGTTTGAGTTTATTACAATCTCCACATACATATATCTTCATATATATCCAAGGGTAATAAGTACTTCCCTATGTTTGTAGATTACTATTGATATTAGTGTTGTAACTGCTCACAATGTATTTTACTTAATTGTAGAGCACATGTGCAAGCCTATTTTTTGAAATGCCTTAAATCAGAAGTCAGGCTAGGTGTCACCACAGCGTAAGTTTATATATGCATGTACAAGTATAGATCTATTATAGTGTGCAGTACAGTACCTATATATTGTAATGATTCAATCTATAATTGTTAATCACATGTGTGAATAGTTAAATACTAAATTGTTATAGTGTTTATAATACTATCTATTAGAATGTTGTCTATGAGTTCAGTTCTCAGACATGATAATATGACCATTAACGATGAGGCTAATTGATATCAGAGTTAATATGTCAATAGTTATAGTAACAACAAAGTCTTTGATTGTACAATGTACCTTTAATTTTCAAGTAATTATATTGTTGATTTGTCAATATTATGATACTAGTATTCAGTATTCTAGTCAACAATGTTAGCTATATAGGAAAAACAGTATGTTTAGTATGAAATAGAATATTTGTCACTATGTTAGGACTCATAAGAGTATTTTGTTTCACATTTCAGTTCTTACGGTGTTAACTATGGTTTTAACTATAGTGTTATGTTGAATAAACAAGTTTGACGTCCGTTATCTGTCTGTCATCATTCAGCAAGAGTGAGTGGCGGATCAGTAAGAAGCTGTGACACTGACTATCCTGAAGCCAGTTGATTTAAGGTAAGAGTTTCAGCATGTCTACCGCTGAGAAAACATTAGATGAGCAGCTTACCACAGCTGATAAAAACCTGGACGAGGTTCCTACCCCAGAGAGAAAGCAGAGAGTTAGGACCCTGACACCTAAAGCTGCAGAAAACTATGGTAAACAGGTAGAGAAGTATCAGACGCTTATCAGATCAACCTGGCAAGATGTATATGAGTACATAAACAAAAGAACTGGTTCTTTTGAGGAAACCTTAGAAGCTCTCAATGAGACTAAGAGGAATTTATGCCTGATATATGGGAAATATAGATTGGCATGTAGAGATTTCACCAGTTACCTTCATGCAAATTACACAGATGAAAGTATTCGTCTCGTTTCGATCCACACTCACGAAGATGGCAAGTGTGATGAATTGGTTCAGAGCATCCTAAAGCAGTTGGACTCTAAACAAGAATTACTTGCAGAGAGGGCATCACAGCATTCAAGCAGTCACAGGTCTCACAGGTCTAAATCTAGTCGTACATCTAGTTCTAACTCCGAAGCATTGCGAGTTAGAGCTAAAGCTGAGAAGGCCAAGGCGGCTAAAGAGTTCATGAAGAAAGAAGCCATGCTGCTTAAACAACAAGCTGTGTTGGCCGAACAGGAGGCAGTTTCCAAAGCTAAGTCACAACGTCATCGACAGGAATTGGAAATAGACTTGAATATTGTGAAGGAGGAGAGAGAATGTGCAGAGGCTGAAGCCGAAGCAGTTGTGTATGAAGAGTTAAGCTCCCAGAGAGATAGCAGTGAGTCTGAGAACTTTACCTTACCTAAACGAGTTGAAAGTGCTTATGAGCGTACTAGGAGTTATGTCAACACACATCAAAGTGCTGAAAGCACTGAAGGCACTGAGAGCACTGAGTTGATAGTGGAACCAACCAACAACCCAGTTACAGTCTCACTGCCTGTACCGGTAACTACGACCAAGGATGAAGTTGTACCTTCATTAGTAAACTTCCTCATGCGCAAGGAACTCGCATCCTCAAGACTTATGAATTTCAACGACAAATCCAATTCATACCTTAGCTGGAAAACTACATTTCAGTCAGTCATGAAAGAAGCCTCCATTACACCAGGTGAAGAACTTGATCTTCTTGTGAAATGGCTGGGTCCTGTGTCATCGACATATGCTTCAAGTATAAGGAGTAGTAATGGCAGCAATCCAGCTCTCGGCAAGAAACTTTTATGGGAACGCCTTGACGAAAGGTATGGCAGTGCTGAAGCAGTAGAGGCAGCTTTACAAACAAAATTAGATAGTTTTCCTAAACTTATTGACAAGACCAAGATGTATGAACTTGCAGATGTTCTCACAGAAATCGAAGTATTGAAGGATGATCCTAAATATCACCAGATCTTGTCGCATTATGACTCTCCATTAGGTGTGAGGCCGGTATTGACAAAACTGCCGACACGTGTACAATCTAAGTGGACCGATCGAGCCTTTTCATACAAAAACACGAGACATGTTGCCTTCCCTCCTTTCGTATTTTTTGTAACCTTTATAAAGGAAATGGCCCGACTGATGAATGATCCAAGTTTCGTGTTACAAAACGAAAAGTCGACCAGAGAAGATTCCAAGAATCCTGCGAGAACCAACGTCTACAGACCAATCACAGTGAAGAAAACGGAAGTTAATTCGGGAGAAAAGGAAGTTAATGTCAAATTCTGTGCAGTTCATAACTCCACGACTCATTCCCTCAATGAGTGCAGAGAATTCAGAAGGAAACCTTTGGCGGAGAGGAAACTTTTGTTGAAAGAACATAAGATCTGTTTCAAATGTGGTGAGACTAACTCACACATGGCTAAAGAATGCAAGGCCATCATTAAATGTAAGCAATGTGGAAGCAAACAACACCCTACTGGTTTACATCAAACTAATGAGAGTGAGCGAAAGGATTTTAGCCATTCAGAAATGATTCCTCATGGCGGGGAGCAAGTTCAAAGTGTAACAACGAAGTGTACTGCAGTATGTGGACAAGGAATCGGTGGCAGATCCTGTGCTAAAACTTTACTGGTAAATGTGTTTCCGGCTGAGCAACCAGAAAAGGCCATTACAGTTTACGCAGTGATAGACGACCAAAGTAATAGGACACTGATTAGTCCAGAGCTTCTTGACCAACTAGGAGTGCAGGGCGAGGATTACTGCTACACTATTTCTTCATGTACCGGAACTGCTCAAGCTTCTGGACGCAAGGCTGACGGATTAGTCGTTAGTTCGATTGATGGATTTTCGAGTCACTTACTACCGAGTACTATAGAATGTGATGATATACCACAAGACAGATCTGAGGCAGCTACTCCAGAGGTTGTTCTACATCATAGCCACTTAAAGGAACTGAAAGACCATATTCCTAAGTTCCGATCGGATTGTCACATAGGGCTTCTGATTGGAAGAGATTTACCCGAGGCACATCAAGTTCAAAGGCAGATAGTAGGACCTAGACGAGCGCCATTTGCACAGAAGTTGAGCTTAGGATGGGTAGTTATAGGGGAAGTTTGCTTAGGCAAAGTGCACCCTCCTAGTACTGTCAAGGTAATGAAAACTGCTATAATCAACAGTAGGGGTTCTATATTCCAACCGTGTGACTTCAACCTGTATACTAAAGAGAGTTCGGAGAACGACCACATCTTTGTTAAAACGAAGGATGATGAGAAGGTCAGTCTGTCTGTTGAAGATCGTCAGTTCCTTGATGTAATGAATGAAGAGTGCCATAAAGATACAGAAGGATTTTGGACAGCACCTTTACCTTTTCGATACCCAAAGTCTAGAATGCCCAACAACAGACCTGTTGCATGGAAGAGAGCTATGATCCTGGATGCGTCTCTTAAGAAGAACCCTACAAAGCGAGAGCATTTTGTATCCTTCATGCAAAAGGTCCTTGACTCTAAAGCAGCAGAGGTAGCCCCACCTACAACTGACGAGGTATGGTACTTGCCCATATTCGGGGTGTATCATCCGAAGAAGCCCGATAAGATCAGGGGAGTATTCGATTCGTCTGCGACTTACGAAGGCATTTCTCTTAATGGAACTCTCCTGTCTGGACCTAACCTTACCAATAGTTTACTGTCAATTCTCCTTCGCTTTAGAAACGATTTGTATGCAGTGACTGCCGATGTGGAACAAATGTTTTACAGGTTTCTCGTGAAGAAAGAACACAGAGATTTCCTGCGTTTCCTATGGTACAGGAACAATGATCCTACTGAGGAACTAATAGAATATCGAATGCGAGCGCATGTATTCGGTAATAGCCCGTCACCAGCTGTTGCCACCTACGCCCTACGTAAAGCGGTTGAGGATGCCGAGAAAGATGTCAAGGATCTAGTTAACCAGGATTTTTATGTCGACGACTGTCTGCTATCTCGTCCTACCGCACAACTAGCAGCTGATGTCGTGAAACGTACCCAGTTGGTGTTGAAGACTAACGGAAACATTCGTTTGCATAAAATAACCTCAAACAACCCTGAGGTGATGAACGCCTTTCATGAAGAAGATCAGTGTCAAACATTGAAATCTTTGAACTTTGACAAGGATGCACTGCCGGTACAGCACAGTTTGGGCATGTCCTGGGACCTAAACACAGACTCTTTCAAGTTCGATATCCAGGTCAATACTAAACCGGAAACCCGTCGGGGCATGCTCTCCACTTTAAACAGCATATTTGACCCGATCGGTTTCCTATCACCAATCACAATCCATGGTCGTATTCTCTTCAGGGAGATTGCTACTGGTACCGGATGGGATGAACCTATACCTACAGAGCAACTGGAAAAGTGGAATGTTTGGACAAGGTCTCTGGAACAACTGAAGGACATCTCCATTCAACGAATGTTCGTTCCTTTTTCCCTCAGCACATCGGACGGGGTAGAACTACATATCTACTCCGACGCCTCGGAGAAGGCGATTGCGACGGTGGCATATGTGGTTACTTTACACGATGGAATATACCATACTGGTTTTGCGGCAGGAAAGTCAAAGATAGCCCCAGTTAGAGGACACACTATACCTAGACTTGAGCTGTGCGCAGCCGTCATGGCAGTTGAACTTGCTGAATTTCTTTGCGAATCTCTCCATATATCTCTACAATCCGTGAGGTACTACAGTGACAGTAAGGTCGTTTTAGGGTATGTTAATAACAAGACACGCAGGTTCTACACATATGTTGCTAATCGCGTGGAAAGGATTTTGCGCAGCTGTCGAGCAGATCAGTGGTCATACGTCAATACTAGAGAAAATCCAGCTGATCTTGCTACTCGTTCTTCCACCAAGCCAGAGGATTTTGCAAACAGCAACTGGCTGCGAGGTCCTGAACAACTCTATAAAAACTTTGCTATAACACCAAGGGAGTTTCCATTAGTAGAGCCAGATGATGACAAGGAGCTGCGACCGGAAGTCACAGTAGCTTCCTGTAAAACTGTTTTAGAAGAAAGCTTCATTGACCGCTTACAAGATTTGTCTAACTGGCGCAAACTAGTGAATGTCATAGTCCTGATTAAGAGAGCTGCTCGTCGCTTCAAGGGAAAACTTACCCCGGACTCTCCGACTGAGAGCACAACACATCTAATCAAGGAATCTACTGCTGTTATCATTAGACTTATTCAAGAGCATGCTTACCATGAAGAAGTTTTGTGTCTAAGGGAAGGAAAACATGTGCCCATGTCAAGTCACATCAGGAATTTGGACCCTTATCTGGATGGTTCTGGTGTCTTGCGTGTAGGGGGACGTCTAGGAAAGAGCGATCTTCCTATCGAGGAAACTAATCCCATAGTTTTACCTAGTAAACATTGTCTGACAAAGCTTTTAGTCCAGCATCATCATAAAGCAGTATATCATCAAGGACGGCTTATCACGGAAGGTTCATTAAGAAACAATGGTTACTGGATAGTAGGTGCTAAAAGGTTGATCACCAGTATCATTAGTAGCTGTGTTACGTGCCGGAAACTTCGAAGGCCCCTGGAACATCAAAAGATGTCTGATCTCCCTAAGGATCGACTTGTTCCAGGGCCTCCGTTCACCTCCGTAGGTGTTGATGCCTTCGGACCTTGGTCCGTAGTGACTAGGAAGACGCGAGGTGGATCAGCAAACTCGAAGCGGTGGGGAATGCTGTTCACGTGTCTGACGACACGTGCCATACACGTGGAGGTAACAGAAGAAATGTCTAGCTCATCATTCATCAACGCTCTGCGACGGTTTGTTGCTATCAGAGGCAACGTGAAAGAAATACGTTCAGACTGTGGGACAAACTTTGTTGGAGCTGTGAACGAGTTACACATTGACAGCGTTAATGTTGGAGATGGACCTACTGCCTCTTATCTCAATGATTCTGGCATCGTGTGGAAATTCAACGCTCCACATTCCTCCCACATGGGTGGAGTGTGGGAGCGAATGATTGGGGTAGTTAGGAGAATACTTGATTCTATGTTAATGGGTGCTGCAGGCAAAAGTCTAACGCATGAGATTTTGGTGACATTCATGGCTGAGGTGTGCGCCATTGTCAACTCTCGACCAGTTGCCTCCATTTCGCATGATCCAAAATCCCCGGAAATCTTAAGCCCAGCTGTTCTTCTGAATCAGAAAGTGAATTACTATGACCCAGTTACAGCATTGAATTTCTCCGAAAGAGACATCTATAAGGGTCATTGGCGCAGAGTCCAGGCCCTCTCTGAAATGTTCTGGAAGAAATGGCGCGAAGGTTACCTTCAAACCCTACAGCCACGTAGGAAGTGGCAGGATGATCAACGAGACCTCAAGGAAGGAGATATTGTGCTTCTCAGAGATAAATCACTACCGCGCAACGATTGGGCGTTAGGAATCATTCAAACTGTGTTTAAAAGTGAATGTGATAATAGGGTTCGCAAAGCTGAAGTTCGCGTCGCAAAGGACAACAGAGTGACTGTGTTAACGCGTCCGATAACAGAAATGGTTCTTCTTCTTGAAAAGTAGACTATGGACTCTGTAAATGAAGAACTGTGTATTCTGGTTGTTTAACATTTATAATTTGTAGTAGAAAATAGTGATATTACTAATATCAGACGGGGAGTGTGCTGGACCAGCAGTAGGAATTACCTCCCTTGGTATAGCCTACGTCAGTACGTGATATTTAGTAGTTGTTTGTCATGAGTTATCCCCCGTAGTGTCGCTCTTCTTATTGCAGAAGAACGCCAGAAATTATAAACACGTTTTACAGCGTTACAAGACCGCAGTGCATTTGTAAGTTTTTTGGTATATTTTGCAATGTCAATACGGTATATATTGTTTGACAAATATCACATAAGTAATGTGGATCGACGTTCGATTGTCAAATTTAGACATTAATTCAGTATTGTTCGGTTAAGCGATATGTTAGTATTTTTCGAAACAGTGCAAGTCATTTCGTCCCATTTTATATGTATGGCAAAACAGTGCCTCGCTGATTACATGGAGCCTTTTACTTGTGTAACTAAAATGTAAAATTAATGTGTAGCATTACCTCCCATTGTTTGATTTACCATTAATTGTCATTTTATCGATAAATGCGTATTTTAAGTCTGTTAAGGAAAGTTACAGTCTCCTAGTCATATGATTACAGATGTCAGTATTTAGTGCTGCTGTGATTTATTTGTATACACTGTGTAGTTGTAGTTATATAATAATATAGTATGCCAGTTTGAGTTTATTACAATCTCCACATACATATATCTTCATATATATCCAAGGGTAATAAGTACTTCCCTATGTTTGTAGATTACTATTGATATTAGTGTTGTAACTGCTCACAATGTATTTTACTTAATTGTAGAGCACATGTGCAAGCCTATTTTTTGAAATGCCTTAAATCAGAAGTCAGGCTAGGTGTCACCACAGCGTAAGTTTATATATGCATGTACAAGTATAGATCTATTATAGTGTGCAGTACAGTACCTATATATTGTAATGATTCAATCTATAATTGTTAATCACATGTGTGAATAGTTAAATACTAAATTGTTATAGTGTTTATAATACTATCTATTAGAATGTTGTCTATGAGTTCAGTTCTCAGACATGATAATATGACCATTAACGATGAGGCTAATTGATATCAGAGTTAATATGTCAATAGTTATAGTAACAACAAAGTCTTTGATTGTACAATGTACCTTTAATTTTCAAGTAATTATATTGTTGATTTGTCAATATTATGATACTAGTATTCAGTATTCTAGTCAACAATGTTAGCTATATAGGAAAAACAGTATGTTTAGTATGAAATAGAATATTTGTCACTATGTTAGGACTCATAAGAGTATTTTGTTTCACATTTCAGTTCTTACGGTGTTAACTATGGTTTTAACTATAGTGTTATGTTGAATAAACAAGTTTGACGTCCGTTATCTGTCTGTCATCATTCAGCAAGAGTGAGTGGCGGATCACTAGGCAAATCTCCCAGTTTTAGTTACGTATTCTGATATACATTTTAACAGATATAAGTTTGTTTCTTCGTTACAATCATGACAACCATGCAATAGGGTTTTAACGTTAAAATGTGAATGGGGAATAATAGGATTACTCACTTGGATTCTGAGTGTTGCTCTTGGTTCATTAAATAATGGACATATAAATAAATAATGTTCAGCTGTTTCACTACCGAGGTTGCAAGAACATACTGGAGAATCTCGTAGATGATCACAAAAGAGGTCAGAATTTAGATTGCTAGCAGAATTTCTGAGCTGGCACAAAATAATATTCATAATTCGCAATCCGTTATTCATAAAAGCTTGTGTTGCACCATATTCCATTGTTTTAATTTGAGAAAGAAGTGTTTTGAATTGCGTAATAGAATGAACATTAGATAGATCAAAATTTAAAGCAAAGGTGTGTATTCCTCCTATTTAGTGAACAATTTGGTGCGGTCCGTATCTCCTGACAGTAAACACTGGTGGAGAACACCTGCGAACACGCCTTCCGTAACATACTTAAAACTGTTAGGAATATCTAGTGTATATTTTCCTAAATTGTTTTCACATATCCGATATGTCAGCTCCAAACATATCGCAGAAAGACGAATCAGATGAATTAGTGTTGCATCCATCACAATTTTAGTGGTGTTACTAATATATATATATGCTTATAAATCGGTGAGTAACGAAGCATCAACAAAATTATAATCCGAACTCAAAGAGGGAAATGGATTAATATAAGCTTTAAGCTTGTTTCTAGATCCCTCACCAATGTATAATTTGCAATGTATATGTACACTTGTCTTGAATATAAATAAATATATTTAAACTAAAGTCGAATAAACTTCATGTAGGAGCAAGAGCATAATCAAAGGAAAATAATCTTCTGCTTCATTCGACGACATCCGCCATGCGAATATACCTGGTATTCATTTTTCGGCATGTTGAATCTATTACTAGATTTTAAAGGTGCAACATTATGTCATCTTATATGCCACATCAAAGTAAATACCATGACCTCAAAGTGATATATCACGCATCATTCTTTATCACATCAAATAGGCATACTAATGAGTGCATTCAGAAACGTCCACCACCTTTATAGCATACAGGATACGGAATATCCCTCAATGTGTATGGTTGTCTTTTTCATTTGAAGTCAAAGCTTTATTTCATGGTGCGGCTGCATATTTGAATATATAAGATCATGCAAAAAAAGTTAATGACAGAGGAAAGATTAGTATTCAATTTGCTTTTATTGTACTTTAAGGACCTTTTTAAGGAAGTATTACCCAGTTATCTCTAAATCTTTATATCTTAAATAAAGGCATGGGTCAAAGAAGTAACAGTAGTTTCCACTATGGTTTAATACTAAAGTAAAGGTAGGCAAAGGGATTAGATTTTTATGTAATATAGATGATAAGGGTAATAGTTCTCTCTACTCCTATGGACATTTTTGTCAAGTCTATGATTTTCGACCATCATGCACCTTATTTAATGATCTGATAAATGTAGAGAAATCCATGGTGCTTTTATTTCAAATATCACTTTTATAACCAAATATATTCATGAATTCAAAAATGAATTTTTTTAAAGCCGGAAAACGGAAATCCGGATTATCTAAAAACAAATGCAAAAATACTTGTGATATTCACTAAATTTGATATTCAGCCGTTAATTGTTATTTGTAGTTTTATAACTTCTGATATATTGTGATTGATTCTCTATATAATATTGCTGTGGAACTTGTGTTATTTTTCAAACAAATTTATTTTAATAATTTGTTAATTTAGAATTTTCATCAAGTCATGATCAAGACTTGAAATTCTCACTACACCATACTTCAAACACGGAGTAATCAATGAATTGATAAACTGAAAATTGAAGTCAAGCAAATGAGTTAATATTTACCTTAAATATTTTTTTCAATATACAACAAATGTTCAGATGACTATTTGTGCCATGCTGTTACAAGATTTCAGTTACAATTCTAAAATTGAATTAGTATGTAAATATATGTTATCCTGTCAATATTCACAAAGCGAGTGTATTCTACTGTACTCAAAGTCATGCCAGTAGATAGCGGTACATATACTTACTGCTTACATCTTAGTGCTTACTTGTGTGAACTATAAATCAATAACAAAATGGTTCATATATTTCTATATATGACTTCACAAATTAGTTGGTGTCTGAAGATCTGAATGAAGTGAATAAACGATGTAATAAATTATTTTTATGAAATATTCAAGTCAGATCATTCTCTTTTAAAAATATTGATTTCATGTCCATTTTGGTAATTCAACTATGACGGCAATCAGGCCTCAAATGGCGAATGATTACAAAAATTTTAAATACTTCTCGGTCAAATAAACCCCTAATATTTTACATATGATTAATTTTGACATTGGAGAACATATAATTGTGTCCATTCTCTAAGCACTGGTAGAAAGTACAAAATAGAGCTTCATAAATTTATTCTCAAAATTACTAATTACCCCGGTAAATATTAGTACATTTTACATAAACCTCCCATGACTGATGGTGAACTTAAACTTGGAAATCTCCTGTGTCATTCCAATTTTGATATGTGTAAATATATACACGTACGGTATATATATAGATATAGATATGGAATGCTTCACAAATTTGCATACAGTTATGGAATCTTATAACACCCCCAAAAATGTTCTCTCCACATAAAGGTGTGATTTGTGCAATTACATTGCTGAATTGTGTGGTTCAGTATAATTGGATGATCAACATTGGAAAAGGGCAATAAATAGGGAATGTGTCGTCCCATCGAATGGACTGTAATCTTTGTGATCAGGTTTGAAGTTGAAAATGAAGCTTGAAGTTTTCTTTTCCTGTTTGCTGAATTATTCGATGAAGATACAGTCTCTATTTGGTTGTTATTCTTTATCACATTGTTTACAATGCTGTAATTATACCAGAAGTATATCTTCTCATATAAAGATTTATTAACACCAAATGATTCCTGAACAAAAGGAGTCAAGGTTTTTTGTTTTGAAGTACCAATTACATGCTTGAGTACAGTTTCAATAGGATACATTCCTAATCCGGGCCTTGATTAGCAGCTCTAGTTTTGGTTTTCAGTAGTTCTTTATGTGTGTTTCATCATATTAAGTTGAAATATGCCAAACTAACGACGGAACTAGCCTAAATTTAGTGCATATTAGAAGTTGGCATCAATAAGGTCACAGAGTCCTGGCTGTATTATAACTGATGATGCCTTCCCGAAAGAAAGAAGACATATTTTATTTTCATCCATCCAAGATAGATCAACAAACTTCCAATTTCAATTAGAACCTTACAGAAACATGCATGTGTACAATCATATCAGAACAGCTGCAAACATTTCAAATTATTTGCAATTAATTCCTAAACCGATATCAGTAAATTTATCAACTTTAAACTTAGAAGATTACTGTTTTTGCATTAAACAATAATGTTCGTTTACAGTACTTAGAGTACTTTGATTATTTTCTTTGTATTTGTGTCATTGGTGTCATATCCACCTGCAATGTAATAGATAGCCTCTGTATATTCTTTGGATTTTGTTTCATATTCTGTACTTTTCGCAGATGTACTGATTAATTGTGTATAATCTAACTTTGTTTGGTGATCTGATAGTGGTACTTTCTTCATTAAAAACGTACAAAGGTCGATATTGTGAAGATTTAAACGATTTTTAGCCATTTTAATTGAAAGTTCCATATTTTCTCAAACCTTTGCCTATACTGTGAAACTTTGACAAATAGTATAGTTTGTCATTATATATATTTAATTTCAGATGTGACACTTTGAAGATCAGGGTTTTTTCGCGTTATTTCGTGATTTTTTTCACGTTATTAGGTCTTTTTCCACGTTTTAACGCAAACAAGCGGCTTTATTTCTGGAATAACGTGCTTTTCCCCCGCGTTATACCATGTATATTTCATTTAATCGACACAAATAGGCTTTCGTATATAATATTACCATTTCTATGTGAATTTTTTTAATGATGTGTTTTCAAACTTAATGGGTTGGTAATCATTGAATCGACAAACATGGTGGACCTGAACGGGACGGGGAAGTTTGTGCAATATTTCAGTGTTTAATGCAAGGAAATTGATAATAAGAATTTATTCTATTAATCGGTTAAATACTCACTTTTTAAAAATTTTATTTGCTTATCTGGTACGTACATCTTACATTGATTGCAGTTAAGCCCTAAGTCCCATATATAAATCTCAAGATAACGTTACCAAATGATAATTTTATGAATAAAATCTTCATTTTATATCGTGACATTCATTCTTGCACTTAACACTAAAATGAAACAAAAGCTTAGCTATAATACAGCTAAAATCCCGCTCAGGTCCATTCGATCCCCTCCAGATCCGCCGTGTTTGTTGGTTCGATTAGAGACTCATTTATAAATGTTTTAAAAGAGCTAGAAATCCAATCAATTATAAATGCAATAAGAATGCACGAGAATCATGTTATACTAATATAGATGGTTATATTGATTATTTTGTTGTATCTGACCCAAAAACATATTGGTGATTGTTAAGAAGATTAATACTTACCATTGCGAAATCTAAAAAAAATCCCTCAATAGTTGATACTTTATTTAAATGATAATATTGTATATGGTACATGAAAAGCCGAGGTCTTAAATCAAAGATCCTGGTACTGACGGTATTAGCCACCATATGTAAAGATACATTGCAAAAACAATATGTAGATCTTGTTTGATAAATGTATGTCAAAATTTGGAATAACTTTCATGAATCTACCCGAAATCAGACAACAGTTTAAAGTGCCTCGTCGCCTGAACATTTCATTAACAAAACTTAGACATAATTCTAGCTAACTTAATCATGACACGCATCGTGTGAATTGAGTAGAATCACCTTCATGTGCATGTTGTAACCAATGTGAAATCTCTTTTCATTACTTTTCCCATCGTCAAAACTACATGAATATTAGACGTGAAATGTTTGATAAGTTGTAACACCATCAGCCTACAGCTAAAACTTATTGTGTGGAAATAATTAATTATCTTGACAATGATTTTATTTTGGATATTTATAATTCGATTTATGGATATCCATAAATGGAATTATGGATATCCATAAATTGAATAATGGATATCCATAAATCGAATTATGGATATCCATATATCGAATTATGGATATCCATAAATCGAATTATGGATATCCATAAATCGAATAATAGTCCCTCGGGATGGGGAAATACCCCAATGCCTATATTTACAACAGGATTCTGTTTATTTCTTGATGCCCAGCAATACTATAAATGGTTATAGGGTTAGGGATGCCAATGTTTTTTTTAGAAGCTAAGTCCCTAGGGGTAGGGGTAGCCTCCAGGACCTATATTTAAAACGTATTAATTTAAAAAAAATAAATGCATTTAATCACAAAAACATATATATATTAATTGCATTTATATATTTATAATGAATTGATTATCTTAAATCAAATACTATTTAATAATCATTTTGTCATTACTTGTATTAACAATAAAATTTCACAAATTTACAATGATCATATGTAACAATATAAATTACTGAATAATTGTGTTGCCAAACAGTTACCGCAGCGCTAGTTTAGAGAGTGATTTCATTTTTTTTTCAATTATTATTATTGCTATTAGATTTCTAGAAACAATTGTCTTTTGTTGTCGAAAATGATAAATTTCCCTAGATTTGAAAGATCTTTAATATTTCTTGTTTCTAAAAGTTGCTCAAATTTCTGCATACTAGGTTTTCGTTAGTAGTACGGTTTGATGAAACGTTTTCTGATATCTGCGTAAAAGCTACATTTTATTATGAAACGGTACTCGTCTTCAATATCACCACAGTTGCACAATTACAAATTCTATCTATCTGATTAAAACGTCTAATTTCAATATTCAACTTCAACTTCGAAGGTGATTCAACTTATGAGAAGACAGCATATTTATTTAGATGCTGCGTACGTATACATAGTAGTCAATGGTTCGGATTGTATTTCAATATTCATGTATATGTATCTACTCTTCTTGGTGAAAAAAAACCCATTTGAAACTGTTGAATGTTTTCCGAAAAGGCAGTCAAAAGTGTCAAATGTTGGTTTTTTTTTCGCTTAAGAACAAATTATTCTATTTTATTGTGTAAATGTATATTGATATAAAGACACTGCCTGTTGTCTAATCCTTTGTTGTCACAATAAAACTTGTTGAAACCACAACGTAAGTAGGGAGGTATCTCAAAATGAATATACAAAATGTATGAACAATAAAAGATCGCGGTCTTAAAAAAACAAAGCGACGATATACGATGTCTGATCACAACAAAAACATTTTGTTTCAGGCTCGTAAAGTTTGCTGTGTTTTCTCTAGATGGAAGATTAGTAATTTGCGCGATTAACGTTAAATATAAAATCTATCAGTGAAGTTGTGGATGAGGTGGAAAGTAAATCTACATGTACGTGTATCCGAACTATATTGAAAGCTACTTTAGTTTTCTATTGTTATTGACCAATAAACGAGCGCGATAGATTGGCAGTGTGTTTTTCAGCCAATCAGAGCAAGGTGCTTAACGAGGTTCTTAGATCGTAAACGACACTCGCCTCACTGATTTATGGATATTTAATATGCGCATGTCTTTTTTTCGGAATTCCTCTAATAGTGCACCCAGACATAGGGGTCGCAATCGGAACCCCTCATCATTTCCTACGTTCGCTGACGGAGGCAAGGTGTTCCGATTGATAGGGGTCGCTGATTTACGGATATTTAAAAAACGCGATGAATTATGGATATTCATAAATCGCCTGTAAATATCCATAATTCGTATCTTAATATCCATAAATGAATTATAGATATCCATAATTAAAGTTGATTTATGGATATCCATGAATAAGTATTTATGGATATCCATAAATCGAATTATGGATATTATAATTAATTATGGATATTAAGAATTATTTATGGATATCCATAATTCATTTATGGATATCCAAAAATAGTTACTTTTTTCCACTTTGGCTTGCCATAGATTTTCCCTTATTTATGTTATTAGGCAATGTATAGAAAAAGTCCCCCATTACTGCGAGAGGTACAGTTGATGGAATAATACATAGGCTAGTTATTACCACAACAAAATATACTATATATCGATTTGTAAGGTTATGGAGGAAATGTGCACTTTTCTGCCGGACTTTTCCTTTTCTTATAAAATACTAAGTACGGCAATATGACTTGCGCAAGTCTAATAATACACTATATCAGGCCAATCTAATCGATAAGTTATATATGAAAACTATGAGGTGTTGTTTAAAACGATGTCCATTAGGTGGATTGGATTTTTGGCCATATATGAGCCCCAATCGGAACACCTCGCCTCCGTCTGCGAACGTAGGCTCGGAGATAAGTGTATGAATACACATGAAAATGATGGGTCCAGGTGATTCGCCGGACGATGACCAAATTACCGCGAACTATAGCTGTCGATAGGGTAAACAACATGGCTGCACCCAGTCTATTCCATGCGGTTTTTAAGTATTCCACTGTATATGTGAAGAGTAAGCGTTATATGTTATTGACATGTTTTTCATTTTAGTTTTGTGTTATATTTATGATCCAACCGTATTTGTAAAGATTACAGAACTACTGTGTGTGTACCGGTACATGTAACATCTACAGCCAGGTTATTGTTTTTATTAGATCCATTATTTTTTTATCGACAGCGATGCATTCCTTATATCAACAAAATTATCCCAAAAAAGTCCTATTGTCTGCCAAATGTCATAAATGTTAGTTAACTCACCCAGAATACACATTAATAATAGCTAGACTGATTTAATTCGGGTAGATGCTTGAGTCAAAAAAATAAGTGTCATGAGTATGATTATCATAAGAATAAAATAAAATCTTAAACATTAGACATTACATCATTGAGTCATCAAATACCGTATTTGAAATGCATTTTATATATGATTTTAAATTTTACATTAATTCACAGGTAGCAACCTTGATTCTGAAACCTATATACATATGTAACTTTATAAAAAAAATACCTTTTAGTGAAGTGGATGTTTTAAAAATAATATTACAGAAATTTTCCCAAACCCATGCACTTGTGTATAATTTCAGTGGTGTTTTATCATGTAATGGTATATTCTTTCTGAAAAGTACTACTGGCAAAAGCCATCAATGTTTAAATTAATACAGTTATTAATTAAGTGTCAATAATACCAAAGAATTAATGAATTGCCTATTTTATATCAAAATGGTATTCCTAATTTATTAATTATGATAAATATTTCACTTTATTGTCAAGATGGACAGGAAAGTGTGAAAGAGAGAAGAAGTTAGGAAAGATAGTGGAAAAAAAGACAAAAAAAATACTAGTATGTTTGGCTTTGTCAAGGGCTGGGAGTAAGTACAAAGGGTGCTTCTTGTGAAGTGTAAAAATGATATCAATAATAGTTGTAATAGTAATAGTTTATTCATACTTGGCAATTCAAACCAAATACCCAACTTATGAATTAACTACTGTAACTTTTTTTACCATTTACTCCATTGTACTTCAAACTTTTCCTTAACAGTCACTCCTACCAGAAGCAATAGATTGTTGAACTTTATAATAAATGTCCTTTTTTGTGTTGATTAAAGAGTTTATAGGTATTGAGTTGTGAAAACACCTCATTTGGTATAGATACTGCTCAATAATAATGATAATTTCATTATCAATCCTATTTATAGGTGAATAATTAACAGAAATCTTTAAGTACAGTAAGTGTAGTTTGGAACAATCTTCTAATTCAATTTAATTTTAATTAAAAAGTAAATAAGACTAGAATTCAACTTCTTCAGAATATATTTCGCTTGGATTGTGGAGTGAAATAAAAAGGTGATTAAACTGTGATATCATCAGTGATTTAATTACATATGATATCTGTCAACAACAGTTAATGACCTTCTACTCCAGGTTTTAATGAATTATTTAAGTTTATTTTTTTAACAAAATTCAGTCTTGGTTCAGCTGACCAGAGATAATTATCACTGTGTCAACAGTCAATGTCACTGTTAAAATGTCAAGTCACTTTTAGCTGGTGTTTTTTTTACACTGGTACACATTTTGTTTTAGCTGTAGCATGAAGCAACAAAAGTTGACTTGTCAATGTTCCGGTTTTCATAAAGGGCTATTCCAAGCTTTCCTTCACCGGCCTAGGAGGCAATTTTCCATCACATCAATATTTTTTCAGGTATGTACAGTGTATATGGATGTAATCATATAGAAAAATCAAATCCGTGAACTTTAAACAAAAAGAAACACAACAAGATAAGAAAAAACACATTTCTGGAGACATATATGTGGAGACATGCATGATAGAAGAAAAGTTGGAGAACCGGATAATGATTTTACCATTAGTAAACTTTATCCTCTATCATAATATATTAATAGAATCATACCAAATTGATATGCTTCAGGGTTAACTATGTATTTTTATACCTCATAAACATAAACATATTTTATTTCACCATTCTTTAACGGGTTTTGTATTATTTGAAATAATGTTCTAATAGGAATTTTATTTGCTTTTTGGAAAAAAAAAACTCCATGTTAACCACTTTCCTAAAGAAAACATCCTGGTTCAATTGCCTTTGTGGATGACACATGGTTGTGTTCTGTATAATGCTGATGAAAATAATATAATAGTATATACATATATATATATAATATTTGCAAAGATTTGTTAATATTGAAAAAAAATAGATTTTATCAAAGTGCAGGTATGATCATTATACCCTGTATATAATGTATGAGTGCATAATCCAGCTGTGGGAGAACAGTACAGATATTCTGGGTCTGGTGTAATATAAATCAGACTATAATCCAGCTGTGGGAGAACAGTACAGATATTCTGGGTCTGGTATAATATAAATCAGACTATAATCCAGCTTTGGAGGAACAGTACAGATATTCTGGGTTTGGTGTAATATGAATCAGACTAGACCTATATCTGCTGTCACTTCTATTTTTATGATTTTCAAGTTAGAGAAAGGAGAACACATCTTTCATGAAAACTTATCTCGGCCGTGTTTACAAGTTTTCTGTATTTTACTTTTGTCTAGATTTCATATTATAATTTATATGCATTTATAACATAAACATTCCTGCATACATGTAATTAAGATATTGTAGAAGTCTTTTTATGCTAGTGATAATTTGGATGTATATCAATAAGAAATACAATTGTACTTGAAATATCATAATCATAACATTCAGGTATGCTAATTCCTCCAAATTATGAGTCTTAAATTTCAGTGTTTTTACATATAGGTATCTACAAAAATATCATATTTGAAGGTAATCATGATGTTCTGCAAATCTTGCAATTGATAAAAATGTGGCTGTCATAATGAGATGGCAGGAATGATGATGTTTATAGATATCTTGGCATATACAAATGTATACATTGTATTGTATATTGATGTACATATATATTATATCAGACCTGTCATGACAAATATATAGATATATATCTTAAAAGATAAAAGAATCCAGGGTGAGATCTGTCGAAATCATTTAAGAAAATTAGAGAACTAATATGTATTGAGTAACAGAAATACCCTACTTGACACTCGAACACTCGCTGACAAAACAAAACATTACCATTTGAGACTGTTAGACAAATATTTACTTGGAGGTAAATCAGCGACTTCCTAATGATCGAAATATGAGAAATATAACGACATACTACAATCGTGATGAGGAAAACTTTTGACATCCCATTAACTACCGTTTTCACATCATGTCGATTTATGATGATCGCTGAATCTCGCCGTTTAATGAAACATGGGCGCCGCCATTTTTTGTGTCATGTGATCGAAAGTAGTCCAAAATGGTTACTACTTTGGTCCGAGTTTAGTTTCGGAGAAAATGACGAGGGGTTCCGATTGATATGAGCCCGCGCAATGGGTGCCTCTGTTTAATCGGTTGAAGCTATTGAAATGGCTCAGTTTACGAGAATGAAAACGATTCGGAGGCGCTGATAAGGACAAATAATGACCATAGCAATTTTATCACACGGAAATCTATATGTCAAGCCATGTCTATCCGAAACGTGATGATACACACGAATAATAACATTGTTATGAGTAGTTTGGGTCGTATAGACCGGCTAAAATCATCTGACAAACTGTAAACAAAGATGCCGGGCGTAAGGTTGAATCTGGTTGTGGCAGCTTGTAACAATCGGGGTATCGGTATCAACGGCTCACTTCCATGGCGACTAAAGTGGGTTTTATTCTAATGACTTAATTGAAAATGTTAATTAATAAGGACGGAATATCCTTTTCCAGAAATCGCCCCCTCTAACGTTACCCGTAGGCACTGCACATTGCACACAATAACAAATAGATCCGTTGTCTGGAGTGTAGGACAAAAGCCCCCCCGGACATTAGCCCCCCCCGGACATTAGCCCCTAGGACAAAAGCCCCTCCGGACGAAAGCCCCCCCGGACATTAGCCCCCCCGGACAAAAGCCCCTTCATTATAAATTTAGCTGGTATACTTTATATAAATCTGTACTTTTGAAAAACAAAAACTGTATATATACTGCTGTTTTTATCTCTGAAATTTGTAATATACTGCAAATATTGATAATCAAAGAAATGCCTACAAAACATGTTGCTCTGTGTTGTAATTTTAATTTTAGGAATGATTAAAATCAAAGAAACAATATAAAAACAATTTATACCCGTGCAAACATAGAAATTTCACTGTTGATACACATGAAGCCATTAATGATATATTTCCTTCCAGGAGAATACAACATCAATGAAAAACCTACCAAACACCTGTGTAACAGCTTATTGTTTATGTAACAGTAAAATCAATGAAAAACCTACCAAACACCTGTGCAACAGCTTATTGTTTATGTAAAAGTTCAAGTAGTTGTTTACATTGCAGAAGCCACTGGTGACTGAAGTCACTTACATATATATGTAGCACTTAATATAACCACTGCTAAAACATATATTGTAATTTTTTTTAAAAATGAATAAATAAAAACATAAAAAATAAATATAATTTTTTTTATGAAGGGGCTTTTGTCCACTTTTTGATTAGTGTGAAGGGGCTAATGTCCGGGGGGGCTTTTGTCCTAGGGGCTAACGTCCGGGGGGGCTAATGTCCGGGGGGGCTTTTGTCCGTACCTCGTTGTCTGTGATCCGCATAACATTACAGGGCCTATTGTTGCAGTAGGAAGCAAAGGTATTCTCAAATTTCTAATGAATAGCATTTTCCGATAATTTCGTAACCATACAGTCACGGACATATCTAAAAGAAAATGCTTATCACATATATATCTAGTTACCTGGTGATCTGGGGAACATTGGACCACAGGGCCACGTCATCGTATCGTTTTGTAACACTTAATATCGTCTGCTCTACGGCAGACATATTAAGTGTTTACAAAAAGATACGATAGTGACGTGGCCCTGTGATTGTATACCGAAGAATGTTATACAAAACATATTTTGGCATTAGGTTTAATTAATTAGTTTTAAACTGAAATTGTATTTTGATTATTGAGTGAAAGCAAAATACAATTAGCCCCTAGGACAAAAGCCCCTCCGGACGAAAGCCCCCCCGGACATTAGCCCCCCCGGACAAAAGCCCCTTCGTTATAAATTTAGCTGGTATATTTTATATAAATCTGTACTTTTGAAAAACAGAAACGATATATATTTATATATATTGTTGTTTTTATCTCCGAAATTTGGAGAATAATTGTGTGGAAAATGAAGGTCCTAGCATTATATGTCTGTGGTTAAACATCATAATTCATTTTTTCAAACTTTATATTATTAAGTAAGCTAAATATTTCAGGAAAGTTCTCCATGATGAACATATTGTTACTGATTACACATAATTTCTGACCTCCTAATATACTGCAAATATTGATAATCAAAGAAATGCCTACAAAAGCAATAAACATTAATTTTTGATCCCTATTTGCAGTGTCTCAAATTATAATATAATAAGTACATAATGTACAGTCAAACTTGTAATAGCGGACACCTGTCCATAACGGACACTTCCAGGAATCCCCAATGAAAATCACTATATAAATATCATGTATATAGCGGACACCTTCCTAATGCGGACAGCGGACACTTATTTTTGTCCGTAAAGTTGTTAAAAGTTCGGTATAACGGACACGTGAAACCATAACCGTGTTGATATTTGTGTGTAAAACGTTTCTAAATAACAAGCAAAGCCTTAATTACTCAACTCCCCTGGCAGCAATGCTAACTTAGGAAGCCACTTCATCAGTCACTAATTGTCCTGTTACCTGTAAGTTGCTGTAACAATGGGCAGTAATTACAAGAGAGTGACCGATCGCCATCGGCAGAGGTGTTTGTTTACTCAACCGGTGACAGCTAAGCTTAGCCATTCAACCATAGCCTAGACAACAAGAATGGTCAGGGGGTAATTAAATCATTATCAAGACCAACAAAAGAGGGACAAAGCAATAGTTATGTCTGTCATAATTGTTTTACTTACAAAATCCACCGTATGCAAATCTGACAGGACAGGCACATGGTTGTCAGCCGCCATTTTCTCACACTCGGAACTCCTCGGAATATGACTACGTAACCTATTAAGAACAGCCGAAGAGTTCCGAGTGTCTTTGTATACACTATACTAATTTACTGAACCAGAAAACGGTATTTATTAAATTAAATCCCTACATGGATTTCAGAAAATATGTCTCAAAATAAATGCTTAGGGATTATAATTATCAGAGGAAAATGCACTTTCATTTATAAAGAGTTAATGTTGTAATAGAAAAGATATTTCAAACATATTTATTTTCCAAAATATTGAGGATTAATGAAAATTGTTTTACTATGATAAGAATTACCTTTACATTTTTTACTATGTTGAGTATTTGTCTGAATAGATATTCAGTATAGTATGATATTGTGAAGATTGGTTTAAAAACTATAGGCTTAATATAAGTTATTAAAAATATCAACTTCAATTTTTGTGTCAGATGAATGATTGAAAATTAATTAAGCATTTATCTTTAATTATTTGTCTTTTATTCATTTGTTTAAGTGTTTAAATATAATAAATCAGGAGACATATAGTGTACTATAAACAGACTTTGGTTTGTTTCTTTGTTTATAAGGGACATAACTCGTTGAACCTCTATATAAAGGACACCTCTCTATAAAGGACACTTTTGTCTTGTCCCTTAGGTGTCCTTTATAGACAGGTTCGACTGTACCTAACCAAACATGTTGCTCTGTGTTGTAATAAGTTTAATTTTAGGAATAGTTAAAATCAAAGAAGCAATGAAGCCATTAATGATATATTTCTTTCCAGGAGATTACAATAGCAATGAAAAACCTACCAAACACCTGTGAAACAGCTTGTTTATATAACAGCTCAAATACATATGTAGTTGTTGTTGGAACTGGTTGTTTACATTGCAGAAGCCACTGGTGACTGAAGTCACTTATACATATATGTAGCACTTGATTGAACTTAATGTTATATTGCTAAAAATATATATTGAAATTTTTTTTTTAGATTTATATAAAAAAAAAAATATATACATTGTATATTTTTTTATGAAGGGGCTTTTGTCCACTTTTTGATTAGTGTGAAGGGGCTTTTGTCCTAGGGGCTAATGTCCGGGGGGGGGGCTAATGTCCGGAGGGGCTTTTGTCCCTACCTCAAGCCCTCCTGTGAGAGGACCTATTTGTAATATATTAACATGTTTTGAACAGATCTGAAGAGTGATGATTTGATGATCAATTAACTAATTTGTCAAACAACTTATTTTATACAAAATTATGATTAATCGCTGTCATGACGTCATTGTGTTCTCTTTCAATTCATACAATTGCTTTTATTGTAGGGGGCCGCGGTGGCCGAGTGGTTAAGGTGTCCCAGGTACTGACCGTAGGCCGGTGGTTTTTTCTCCGGGTACTCCGGCTTTCCTCCACCTCCAAAACTCTGGCTGTTAATAGGATGTTAAACAAAAACAAACCAAACCAAATTTTAATGTAGAATGCAAGTTCTCTCGTTTAACATGTTCCAGATTTATATGTCATCCCCGGGCCCTAGGATATGACCATGTATGCTGTAGACAATATGACCAATTCAATCACATCACATCAACATTGTCTAGTATTGCAATAATTGTTTTAAAAATGATATAGTGTGAAGAAATTTAATCAGCCCCTACTTTGAGGATGTGGTAAAGAAATCTCAAATCGTCGTGGTACAGCCTCGATTGAGACACTAGAATATCCACCCAGGGGCTGGAGATTTCTCTGTCACACCCAGGGGCTGGAGATTTCTCTGTCACACCCAGGGGCAGGAGATTTCTCTGTCACACCCAGGGGCTGGAGATTTCTCTGTCACACCCAGGGACTGGAGATTTCTCTGTCACACCCAGGGGCTGGAGATTTCTCTGTCACACCCAGGGGCAGGAGATTTCTCTGTCACACCCAGGGACTGGAGATTTCTCTGTCACACCCAGGGGCAGGAGATTTCTCTGTCACACCCAGGGGCTGGAGATTTCTCTGTCACACCCAGGGGCTGGAGATTTCTCTGTCACACCCTCAAGGTTGACATCAATCAACAGTAGTTATTAATAGTTTCTATTAGTATTGTAACGGGAGCTTGGATATATTGTCTACACAAATCTGATTCCCATCACATTATCGATCCTGCCTATTACGGTTCAGGAAAAATCTATCTCATTATCCTTTAATAGTCTAATCAACTACAATATTGGGTCACAATTTTATGTATTGGTCCCTAAAACTGAGAGAATATGGTGATGTTTATTTTTTTTCATTTGTTACAGAAAAGACATGGAAGTGTTCAAGAGGATTACAACAGAAACCAAAGATCCAGGTAAATTGATACAGTAACTATATTAATCACCTGACTGTTCTACTGTGTCATACGGATATTTCATAAATATATTGTAAGACAAATGTCATAACAATATTGTGACGTCATAGATTATCTATGTCATTACAACCTCCTACAATGTCCCCATAAAGAAAAATATACTGTAAAAGTCCAATTTCACTTGTTCTTTTTTTATTTTCATGAATATGAATTATGTGATAAACAGAATCTTACAATGTCTATAGATTATGTTGTATGTCATGCTGCCGAGCCATAAGGCTTGTGCCATGTCAAATTACTGAACTTGTTTGATAAATTCCGTGTTACAGACATTCCTGTAGGTAGGATCCTCTGCTTACATACATGTACACTCGTATGAAGAACTTATTATAAAGCTTTGAAAACATTCATCCATTAGATTTAAGCACAGAGACTGGCTGGGTGGTTGGAACCAGAATAAAACAAATTGATTGGTTAAAGCTGACTTCGGCATGTACATAAAGTAAAATTGAGAATTGTAACACATAGAATCCAGTACTGGTTGTGATGTACAGAATTCATATCAATTCAAAAATGATTTCCATTACAATGAAACCTATAGCTTAAGATTGCAATTATTTTTCAGATAAGAAGAATGTAGTTATAATGGGACGGAAGACATGGGTGTCCATCCCAGAGAAATTCCGACCTCTACCTAGGAGGATAAACATAATACTCAGTCGGACAATGAAGTGAGAATCTATTGCCATATAAATCTGTTGTTATATGACTGGTTTAATCCTAATCATATGACTTAGGGATAAATTCCAGTTAGAATTCATATCAATATAATGTTCCTGCCAGTTGTCCTAGGATTTGTATGGGAATTCATGATTCACAATTATTCTATGACATTAGAGAAATTACTATGACATCATGTCAAAAATTCATCATTATGACGTATCTTAACAAGTGTCAGCTGTCTTTCCTTGTGTGAGTTACTGGGGCGTCTCCTTCCATTATAGTAACCACGTGCACATCACCCTGTTCAGTATGTGAGATAAATTATCTTGCAGGATGTGACACAGTATGACTTATTTGAGTATGAGATAAATTCTTCAATGCTCCTTGAATGTGCTTCAAAATTAATGATGTCATCAATTATAACATAGTTGCACAACGTAAAATAATGACGTTACGTTATTATGAGCCGCATCATATAGAGCGTGCTAGCTGTCTTTACCCCCATGTGTGAGATTGATTTTTTCTCTTACCCTGGACAAGGATATCCGCAGTTTTACCGGGGTGAGATTTTCTTATCTCACCCTAGGGGAAAAGACAAGCTACACATGCTCTTTGAACATGCTCTTGTTCTCGATGGGGTGACGTCACTATGACCTGACCCGGAACGTTTGAATTTTAAATATCAATATTATTCACATAGGAAATTTAAAAATAAGGATTAATTATCAGAGTTAACTGAGTGTTTGGTGTTCTTGGTGTTCTTGGTGTTCTTTCATTGATCATGATGTCGGGCATATCTGACAAAACTCAATTACAGATTTCTTTTTCGATTAATTTGTCAAACACCTCAAACAAGTGAAACTTGAGGAACTTGATAAATCTGACCACCATTATTTTATTATTCATATCGTACTGAGTTTATTGAATACTTATTAGATTCCTATGACACTCCACACTTTTCTTTCCCTTAGATGATCACAGTTGTTTATTGGAAAATAAACAACATAAAACCAAATCCTTTTACGATAACTTTATGAAATAGTTCTTTGAATTGAATTGGCATAGTGAACCCTTGTTTAAGTTGAATCATCCATATCATAAAGCAAAGATAGATATTTCCGTCAGCATAATTTATGAGATTTAAAACTATTTTGCAGTGAAACGCCGACCGGTACATATATAGCCAGAAGTTTAGAGGATGCTATCTCCATGGTATCAGGAAACGGCGATCTGAGAGACAAAGTGGAAAGTCTGTATGTTATAGGAGGAAGCTCTGTCTACAAAGTAAGATCATACGAAAACTTTCCAACATCACATCTTGAACATAGCTAAATATAACAGGTAATTTGGCCTAGTTGTTTACAAGGTCAGACTGTATGTAAACTGGTGTTTCCAACATCACATCTTGTACTGTATTTGGCTTAATATATGTACAGTACAAGATGTGATGTTGAAAACACCAGTTTGCCTGTAGCACATCTTTGTTCTCCTCCACAAGTTTAGTCAAATGGAGCTATACTCGTCCACACCATTTGATTTCCTCTTTTCGCTTGGTCTCTCCCGTGTGTCCAGCCATTTCCAATAACTGGACAAGCAGACAACCGGGCATGTGTTTTTTCCACATACTGATGTTTGTAAACATAAAGTTCGGGAATCGGGGTGCCACGACTTTGGCAACGAGCCATTTAAAAACGTTGCAATATGCTTTACAAAAAAACAACTAAGCATGGGGCTTAGTATTATGCAACGGAAATAAAGCAACTTGATTAACAAAGCAGATTGAAAATTTACTTTAAAAGTATCAACTTGAGAAAATACTTAGAATTGTTATGCATACAAATCCTGATATTTAGCCAGTAGTATGCTGGAATGAAGGGCTACAATGTCTATTTGAATAAATATAGCTAGCTTACTCTGATATTTGAATGAAGTAGTAACTAGATTAGTATCTGCTTAATTGACCCAGATCAACTTCAAAGTTGCTGGTTATACATTGTTGTGTTATTCCAAATGAATGTTGTTGCCAATGATCCAGGAAATAATTTAAGCAATGAACGGTGGTTTTAATGTTGCTATAGTCGATATGGCAGCAAGATGTATGGTGGGCAAATGGCATGGGAGCCCCGTTCCATGCTACATTTGCCCACCATACGTCTTGCTGCCATTTCAACTATAACAACATTAGAACCACTGTTCAATACTTATATTTACATTGTCTTACCATTTTCGTCAACGTTGAAAAAAACTAAACCAACACAAAAAAATCCCGCCTTTTTAAACGTCACATGACCCACTGGGTGTTATTGCCTGAGGCACTGGGTGTTATAGGCGTATGGTGGCAACTGCATCTAAGCATTGTGTCATTGGAGAAATGCGGAGCAAATGTAAACATATTGATTTGAAATCGAGTGGAAAAAACAAGGCTGTGTGTGTGACAACATTTTTTGCATCATTGTCTCACTACGACATGAAATATCAGACATAGTTTATATATTTTTCTAGATTAGACAAACAGAGCTGCCAGGTGTTGATGATATAATTATAGATGTTACAAACCTTGAGATAATGAACAGTGATGATTTTGTTGGACCAGGAAGCCATGGATTACCCTTCCTGCCGTGTATACCTGACCAGGGTGTTGGCAGACTTCGACTGTGATACATATTTACCAGAGTTTGACTCACAGAAATTTATAAAGCTACAAAGGTAAGTTCTCTTTCTACAATGATTCAACTGAAGTTCATGTTTTTGTTCATGGTCGAGTATGATAACTTAATAATGCCATGCACACCTGAATCATTGGACAGACTATGAACTCCCTCAGAAGGTTGAAATAGTCCCAATTTTTAGAGTGTATTAGTGTTTTATGATTGAGTGCCACCTTTATAAAATATCAAAATTTTCTATTTCAATTAATTTTGATAACTTAACCCCTTAATTTAATTATCAGCAACTTTTGTTTTAACAGTTTTCATTTGTTGACACTTTTTATGTTGCCTGAAAAAGGCGACATATAGGTATCACTATGTCGGCTGAGGCGTCGTCGTCGTCCGTACAATGGTTTCTGTGCGATAACTTGACTTCCCTTGGGCCAATCTAACTCAAACTACATACAGTGCTTCCTTCCCAAAAGTGCTGGTTTGGGATTGCTATTCATGTTCAAAGGTCAAAGGTCAAGGTCACTGTTACCATTAATAACATTTTATCTATACACATGAAGGCTGAATGATTGACACAGATAGCACGTGGGACTGGCTACAAATGCAATGTTTGTTTTTGACCTTAACCTTCATTCAAGTTCACAGGGGTCAAATTATGATGAAAAAATGAAAAAAAAATTCAAAATTCTTTTGAAATGATTTGTTTGGGTTTAATACATTTTAAAGAACCTGCTGTTATAAAGGTGTGTGCAGTGTTTCTAGGTCGAATCGTCATAAATGATGCAGATATGGCTTTTTGAAGAGTGCTTTCCCGCCAACATTAAAAATCATCCATAGATTGCAATTCAGATGGTTTTTTTTCATTGCTGTGAAACATATACACTCGATAATTAGCACATCTGCAGAATGAGTTGCTTGCTGCAATAGTTATGCAAATAGTTTACCTTGACCAACAAAGTTCAAGGTCACAGTAATCAAATGACCAGTTAACGAACAAAAGTGAAGAGAAAACATAGGTGTAGCATATGAATGTGACCATCGGATCGATAACATATCTTAGATCATATTCTTGATATAAATCCCATGTTTTGGGTCAAGTACTCTTCATGGATGGAAAGGTCTTTAGGTGATTATCAAAATTGTAAATTTCATGGCTCATAGGTTTCATGTTTCTCCCTGAAAAGGTACTAAACTTTACTATAGTTTATGCAGGAAAATCACAATTTAATGGAAATAGTTCAAAATTTTTATAATTACGAGGGTGAAATTATACTACTATATTTATTTATTTATGAACTGTTTATAAATACATTGTAAATACATAGAAGATAGTTATAAATACATTGTAAATACATAGAAGATAGTTATAAATACATTGTAAATACATAGAAGATAGTTATAAGTCTCAGGTGAGCTTTTAAGGCCCATTGGACCTATTGTTCTTTAGATATTTCTAAAGGGAAAGAAAATCTCTGATCAACATTAAATGTCTTTCCCATCATTTAGATTTTAATTAGATCTTTATCTACCAGAAAATTAATATCATATTTTCTGTTTTCAGCTGTGAAGAAGTACCAGCAGGGCGTATGACGGAGAATGGTGTTGATTTTGAATTTGAAGTTTATGACAAGGTAGATCATTAAAGTGTGTCCTTTGACCTCTGTGTTGTGGTGTGCTATTTTTCCTGACCCTATCCTCCCTCACAATATACCTTTCTCTTTAGACTAGTTGTAGTAAAATCTATAATTTAGTCATATTACCTTTGACCTTGGTGCTGGGGTGTACTTTTGACATTATCGCTAAACCTTCCAGCCTAGATGTTGTAAAACTTATACATATTTATACGGCTTGTTCTGCTTTGTATACAGGGACCGCAATATCTCAGTTGGTTACAGCATTGACCACATAACCTGGGGAAAGACCTTGGCTGTCCACAGGGCCACAATATCTCAGTTGGTTACAGCATTGACCACATAACTTGGGAAAGACCTTGGCTGTCCACAGGGCCACAATATCTCAGTTGGTTACAGCATTGACCACATAACCTGGGGAAAGACAAACAAATCTGCTTTGTATGACAATAATATGTGGTAATAATAATACTGTCATGATGTCGTAATCACTGACATCACAACATTGTCTCTTGAATTATCTGATAAATTAAATGGACAAGTTAAACTTACTTTCCTATGAATGTGAGTTATTTGATGAACAGAATCTTATACTGATATTGACTTTATTAATATTGAACAATAATTTGATTCAAAGGCTCGCCTTGTATAAAGGTATCAAAGTCATTTAATAAATTCAATAGATACATGTTTAAAATCCTTCATGTGAGTTTGTTAGCTCACCTGGTCCGAAGGACCAAGGTGAGCTTATGCCATACCGGGCGTCCGTCCGTCCGTCCGTCCGTCAACAATTGACTTATTTGACTTCTTCTTCATAACCGCTGATCGGAATTTGCACAAATTTGGTCAGAAGCATCCCTATGGGTAGGGGACTCAAAATTGTACAAATGATGGGGCTGACCCCCTAGGGGCCTCTGGGGCGGGGCCAAAAGGGGTCATTTTGGCGCTATTGATATAAACGACTTCTTCTCTGAAACCAAGCAATGGCTATCACTCATATTTGCCTGGTAGCATCACTATGGGGTGGAGATTCAAAATTGTACAAATGATGGGGCTGACCCCCCAGGGGCCTGAGGGGTAGCGCCAAATGTGGTCAATCTGGCTATATTGATATAAACGACTTCTTCTCTGAAACCAAGCAATGGCTATCGCTCATATTTGCCTGGTAGCATCATTATGGGGTGGGGATTCAAAATTGTACAAATGATGGGGCTGACCCCCCAGGGGCCTGAGGGGCGGGACCAAAAGGAGTCATTTTGGCGCTATTGATATAAACGACTTCTCTGAAACCAAGCAATGGCTATCACTCATATTTGTCTGGTAGCATCACTATGGGGTGGGGATTCAAAATTGTACAAATGATGGGGCTGACCCCCCAGGGGCCTGAAGGGGCGGGGCCAAATGTGGTCAATCTGGCTATATTGATATAAACGACTTCTTCTCTGAAACCAAGCAATGGCTATCGCTCATATTTGCCTGGTAGCATCACTATGGGGTGGGGATTCAAAATTATACAAATGATTGGGCTGACCCCCCAGGGGCCTGAGGGGTGGGGCCGAATGTTGTCAATTTGGCTATATTGATATAAACGACTTCTTCTCTGAAACCGAGCAATGGCTGTCGCTCATATTTGCCTGGTAGCATCACTATGGGGTGGGGATTCAAAATTGTACAAATGATGGGACTGACCCCCCAGGGGCCTGAGGGGCGGGGCCAAATGTGCTGAATCTTGCTATATTCATATTATTGACTTCTTCTCTGGAACCAAACAATGGAAATCTCTCATATTTTACTGGTAGCATCACCTTCGGGTAGGAATTTGAAATTGTACAAATGAGGGGGCCGACCCCCTGGGGGCTGAGGGGCGGGGCCAAAAGGGGTCAGTTTTGCAGAATTGATATAAATGACTTCTGCTCTGAAACTAAGCAATGGATATCGCTCATATTTGCCTGGTAGCATCCCTATGGGGTGGGGATTCAAAATTGTACAAATGGTGGGGCTGACCCCCAAGGGGCCTGAGGGGCAGGGCCAAAATTGGTCAATTTGTTTAAACGACTTCTTCTCTGAAACCAAGCAGTGGATATTACTCACATTTGTATGGTAGCATGGTTATGGGGTTGGGATTCAAAATTGTACAAATATTGGGGTTGACCCGGGCCGCCAAGGGGCTGAGGGGTGGGGCCAAAAGGGGTCAATTTGGCTAAATTATTAAACAACTTATTCTCTGAAACTTAGCAATGATTTGACTGGTAGCATCCTATTGGGGTAGGAATTCAAATTTGTATAAAGGAAGGAGCTGACCCCCCAGAGGGCAGAGGGCAGGGTCAAAAGGGGTCAATTAATCTAAACAAGATCTTCTCTGAAACTAAGCAATGGATATCACTCATATTTGCCTGGTAGCATCACTATGGGGGTGGGGATTCAAAATTGTACAAATGATGGGGCTGACCCCCCAGGGGCCTGAGGGGTGGGGCCGAATGTTGTCAATTTGGCTATATTGATATAAACGACTTCTCTGAAACCGAGCAATGGCTGTCGCTCATATTTGCCTGGTATCATCACTATGGGGTGGGGATTCAAAATTGTACAAATGATGGGACTGACCCCCCAGGGGCCTGAGGGGCGGGGCCAAATGTGCTGAATCTGGCTATATTCATATAATTGACTTCTTCTCTGGAACCAAACAATGGAAATCTCTCATATTTTACTGGTAGCATCACCTTCGGGTAGGAATTTGAAATTGTACAAATGACGGGGCCAACCCCCTGGGGGCTGAGGGGCGGGGCCAAAGGGGGTCAGTTTTGCAGAATTGATATAAATGACTTCTGCTCTGCAACTAAGCAATGGATATCGCTCATATTTGCCTGGTAGCATCCCTATGGGTTGGGGATTCAAAATTGTACAAATGGTGGGGCTGACCCCCAAGGGGCCTGAGGGGCGGGGCCAAAATTGGTCAATTTGTTTAAACAACTTCTTCTCTGAAACTAAGCAGTGGATATTACTCACATTTGTATTGTAGCATGGTTATGGGGTTGGGATTCAAAATTGTACAAATATTGGGGTTGACCCGGGCCTCCAAGGGGCTGAGGGATGGGGCCAAAAGGGGTCAATTTGGCTAAATTATTAAACAACTTATTCTCTGAAACTTAGCAATGATTTGACTGGTAGCATCCTATTGTATAAAGGAAGGAGCTGACCCCCCAGAGGGCAGAGGGCAGGGTCAAAAGGGGTCAATTAATCTAAACAAGATCTTCTCTGAAACTAAGCAATGGATATCACTCACATTTGTGTGGTAGCATCCCTATGGGGTCGCACCAAAAGTCAATTTCATTTCATGGAATAATGCACTTTTTGGCATTTTTAGTATTAAAATAAAACCAATATACATGTACCCATATAAAATGCTTATGATATATATTGACATAGCAATACCAGCAACAAATATACTTAAGCATCATTCTTGTTTCATATCTCATGAAACCAGGTGAGCGATACAGGTCCTCTGGGCTCTTGTTTAACTCACAATTATCAGTTAGGTACATAGCTATTTAATACTAATGACTGATTAGTTCCAGAATGTTAATCTAGCCAAAAACATCAGGAAATATTGGACTTTCAAATCCCTTTAGTCACATGTTTTATCATCAGTTACTTCTGTATTTCTATTCTGACCAGCTACAGCCCAGAATAACATTTAGGAAAAGATCCAGCATCGGTGAACCAATACAGACATCATCACTATAGCCATCGTCGACGATGTACACTCACATACATAATATAGACATTATCACTATAGCCATCGTCGACGATACTCACATACATAATACAGACATTATCACTATAGCCATCGTCGACGATACTCACATACATAATATAGACATTATCACTATAGCCATCGTCGACGATGTACACTCACATACATAATACAGACATTATCACAATAGCCATCGTCGACGATGTACACTCACATACATAATACAGACATTATCACTATAGCCATCGTCCACGATGTACACTCACATACATAATATAGACAATATCACTACAGCCATCGTCGACGATGTACACTCACATACATAATATAGACAATATCACTATAGCCATCGTCGACGATGTACACTCACATACATAATACAGACACTATCACTATAGCCGTCGTCGACGATGTACACTCACATACATAATACAGACATTATCACTATAGCCATCGTCGACGATGTACACTCACATACATAATACAGACACTATCACTATAGCCGTCGTCGACGATGTACACTCACATACATAATACAGACATTATCACTATAGCCGTCGTCGACGATGTACACTCACATGCATAATACAGACATTATCACTATAGCCATCGTCGACGATGTACACTCGCATACATAATATAGATGTTTAAAGAATTTACAACATTGCTATAGCTGAACATATTTTAATCAATGTGAAATAATGTAAACTTTATTTATTTTACAACAATTGTGAAACAAGTTATACCAACTTATGATAATCACGCTGGTTGGTCCAGATGGAAGCGTGCAAGGGTCGTACTGTGGGAGGAAACCAGAGTATCTGGGGGAAAACAACGTGGTCGGGCAGGTGACCCCATACCTTTCCACTTCCGGTCGGGGAATCGAACCCCGGCCGCCGAAGTCAAAGACAAGTGTGTTACCACTGTGCCACCCAACCACCCCAACATGAAGTTGGATATGATTGATGTTTGTTGTCACCACCATGTGACAGACCTGGATTTGTAGGTTACAGGCGTCAAGTGTGTTGCAATATTTAAATAGCAATAACCTTTTGTCGCTCAGCTCTGTCATGATATTGGGTCAGTTGCATATACGAAGGAATAAAGGACTAAATATTGTTCAAATGACTTATATCATTTTGATTTACTTTCACTATCACATGGGCAAATGAATTGTTTTTCTTTTATTATATACAGTAAGGCCCGTAGCTTTTAATACTTCTACCCTTTCCCCCGCGATTTATGGTGACGAGTGTACATGGAGAAATAATCACCGTGTTTCCTGGTGATAGACCAATTATGCCGATCGATCATCGGGGTTAAATCATCAAAGATCGCGGTGACCAAGCGTGCCGCGGTGAACCTCCGCGATCGAGACACTGAGGACCACAGAGGATCACAGAGGATCAGCAGGACTCATCGGTGCCGACTCATGCGATAAAATTTACCTGTAATATGAATCGGTATGGAGTAATTACATGTATACATAGGTCTCTGATGTATATAACTGACACCCATCAACGCTATGATCGATGTGACCAGGGACGTACGGTATAACCATTTGCCATTGGTTTTAATTCTTTCCATCTCTTATAAATGCCGTAGAATTAAACATCAGTTTTACTTAGCTTGAAAATATGATGATTTTTTTTGTCACTAGTCGTAGTCTAGAGGGGACATAGATAATGTGTAGTATATTTAGATATATAAAGAACTGTAAAAATTCCGCTGTGTGTCGCTGACAGGTAAAAGAAAGTAGATTTGATGGAAGTTATTTCTTGAGTAGTAGATCTAAGAATCACTGTGTGATGATCATTTATCATTTCAAACAACTTTAATCCAAGTAAGGATATAATTTGCATACATTTCTAGTGTAGGGCCAGAACGCACTAGCCTACTATATGAAAACATTGAATGTTCCGTCAACGTTTGGTGTCGCTAAGATATAACGTGTAAATACAATAAAACCGGTGTGAAATCGCACGTATCTTACCAATATGGATAAATGAGATATTTATTTACCCCAGATCACCCATTTAGTCCCACCTAGGTGTTTTATTCCGTCAGTATAGACCCTTGCTTTACGCTAGTCAAAATTTCACGCTGTTGACCTGCCATTTTGTAAGTGACAGTACGGCTAACAACCCGAATCGGAACGCAATGGACCGAAAAGACCATATATAATTGATTGTGTTTTTCTTCTAAAGTAGTTTGAATCAAGAAAACTAAGCTTATTATTTCACAAAACCTGTTATATTAAATTCAAAAATTCATAATTTCTTAATTATAAGCGTAAAATCTATAGAAATAAAAGTTGTATCATCGCACATGGTTAGGTAATTAGGCCGACCGCGACCTACAATGTATAGTTAGCAACATGGCGTCGAATCCAGAATGAAATATTGACTAGCGTAAAGCGAGGGTCTATAAGGACTGAATAAAACACCTAGATGGGACTAAATGGGTATACTGGGGTAAATAAATATCTCATTTATCCATATATGTAAGTGTTATGTCATTCCCGATTTTTTTGTATTAGGACCAAAATCTTGTCAGCTGTCGGAGAATTCCACGTTTTCATATCGTAGTGTGCCAGACGAGGCCAATAGAAACTCTGGCTAATTCCACATATGAAACTGATCAAAAGTGGGAATAACACTAATTATGTGTAATGATACCGGTTGCATAGTCAAAAACCTGCAATATATCGTATCTTAGGGCATCCATATAATATGGGTGTTAAATGTACCGGCAGTTTCATGTCTTCACATTAATATCATGTCACGGAGTAATTTTTTTTTTACTCTGGCCTATTTTATGGTTACTGTTTCTATCAAAAATGTGATTTCAATGATTTTTATAAAATCTTAATACTTGTACGAATTTCATCGGTTAGATTGACAAGTCACCTTATACAAAGCAGATGACACTGAAGTTCGTCACACCTCAGTGAGCATTGTTGCTGTCAATCAAACGCCGCGGAAAGGCTTTGCGCGTATTTCATTGGTTGATAAGAATGATTGACAAGTCATTCTCCGTGCACAGGTAAGATTTACAAGACAGTTACGAATTGTCTTGTTATTACTATGCATCAATCTTTTACAGATAAATATATTTTCAAATAAATGATAACTATTCTTTTAAAGTTTTGCTATCAGAAAGTTAGTTTTATCACGTTTATGACCATAACGAGTTAAATACATGTATATCAATCCATAATTTTACCATCGATCATTGGAATTGTGGAAGTTATTTAATTCATGTTACGGTGTTTGTCTTGTTGAGTACGGCAATAAGATGCATGTTAAAAGCACACGATTTGTAAATGATCTCCATTTCGATAGTGATACTTCACGCATACGAAAGTCAGTACATGGTATTACATCAACAGTTTCTTTGGTATTTTTGATAATAAACATTATATTTATTTAACATTATTTAAGAAGACAGTACGGTGGTTTTTAGAAGATAAAAAACATATTTGCTGATTATTTCATGTGATAACAATAAAATTTCAACGTATCTTTTTTTCTGAAGCGTGTGATTTAAATATTAAGCTGTTAAAGCATTTCTTTATTTTAGAATCCATGTGACACAATCAAATGGTTTTTCCAAAGACTATATTGCTAGAGATCATATATATTTATGAATTTATATGAATTATATCAATTGTATTTGACATGTATTTTGAAAGTTCATTGCATTATCTAAAAACATTTTCTTATAAAATATTTAACATAAAATGTGGGGTTTTTTTTTTAGTCATACATGTATATAAAACTTTAGTCATTTCAGTATATATCACAAGTGGTACATGTACAGAGTTAAAGTTCTTGGTTTTCAAATGCTGACGTGGTGAAACTCGGTGTTAAAGTGTACCAAGAACAAAAAAACGATATTCAAACATGGTATTTTTTGTAAAAACCAAAGAATGATGTCGCGAACCACATCAAAATCGGTTGGCCGAGTGCCGAGATAAAATCTAATCATTATATTCTATACAAAACACGCTTCAAGTCATGAAGAACACTTAATTCAGAAAGTAATATATTATAATCATCATGATCTACAATAGACTAAATCTCTCACGTATGAATACCAGTGTTGGAGCCTGCAACAAACTTCTACATATACAGATTTTATCCCGAGGGTATTTTACATGTCATGGTCTCAGGGATAACGGACGATTACATTCTTGAGAAAGATATAATTTTTATATGATCGTTGTCAGTGAAATTAAATAAAAGTGATTCGCAACAATTATAATATAATTGATACTTTATGTACAGGTACATAGTATAGGTTCTTATTAAAACCATCATTTTCGCTCCGTTTTTATATATATATAGAAAACATACAATTTAGTTCATCGTGATTAATCATAATTAATACTAAAACTTATTAACTCGCAAAAATTTTCGTGTATGAATTTTTCAAATTTTATTTATTTATTTTTTATTATCATTAAATTATTATTTTTTTGTTATTGTGTCATTATTGTGAAGTGATCGAGATCATTGTGGTTTTACTTTCCATTCGTGTGTCACAAGTCATATCTTCACTTAAAACAGGACTTTAGAAGATTAGAAACATGTTCGGAGAATTACGAATTGAGTGGCTTAGTATAACCGCTAAACAATTACCAAGTGTGAAATTATGGTCCACAAGCTCGTCACACCTGTCACTGCACTACAGGTGTCTGGTGTTCTAATCGGCACACGCCAATAATTCTTGTGAGTTCTCGCGTTTGGTTTCTATGTACTTCAAAAAAAGTTCCGAAGATATACTTTCACATGTTGTACGTAAATTGAGCTTGAATTTTATTAAGAATTGCGTGTTACTATAGGGAAGGCATTTTTAAGTTGTTGAAATCAAACATATTATTTTTGGAATTCAGTGGGTTTCGTTTTCCTTTCAAGCGAAAAAAATGTATCTTAAAGGTTTGTCTATAGAATGATTAACCTAAGTTGCCTCATTCATAAACCCACGATGTTGAAAATTTACTCTATGAATCTTTCCGAAAATCACAAATAACGGTATCTTCAAGTGTACACTGTATTTGCAACATATCTATTGCTGTTTTGGCTAATAAAAACTCCAATTTTTTAACTTTTATTTCACATCGTGTATGAATTGTATTTTAAATTTCTATTACTAGAAGTATTATAACCGAAATCAATATTGGTATGTAACAACCCGGAAATGCCCTCATAATAAAGGCTATATGATATAAGTCGTTGTAAACGACCCATTATTCAAATGCCATACATGTTACAGCGACCCGTTAAAATAGAAAATTATTCAAATTTTACATGTTATATACGACCTGTTATATTAGAAAATGAGTAAGATGATACACGTTGTATTTGGCCCGGTGTAATAGAAAATTAATAAGATGTTACATGTTGTATATGGCACGTTATAATAGAAAATTATATGCCCCTGGTTTCGGTAACATTTGTTATTAACTAACTCACAAATATAAGTCAAAAAGTTTATTCAGTACTTTCATTATTGTTGTCTCATTCGCATTAATTGCAGGCACGTGTTCACGTTTGTTTCTATATATATTTCCGATATGACGGCTCTGATCCCATTAAACCTCTGATGTCACAGGTCAGAGGTCACCGAAACGTAGTCAACGGCTCTGGGTTCGAGAAAAATCGCAATTACTCTAAAACTAAAGTCGCTGTGAAAGTCGGCCTTTCAGCATTTTTAGTTTCATCCTAAATCACATTTAAACTTGAAATAGCAAATCGTTACGGGTACACTTTAAGACCACCACGTAATTAAGTCAATTACGCTATGAAGGCTATTTTCACTCCATTCAATTTCATCTCATCTTAAATTGTCCTTATTTGTATTAATTACGAAAGAAATGCATTAAATCTCATAATTGTATGAAAACCTAGCATGTTGAAATTAATAGAGCTGTTAACAAGAAATAATAGAAGTTATATCTCAAATCTTGCTAAATATATTAAATTTGCAAGGAAGAGAAAATTAGAATGGCTTAATAACCAATAATTATGTATAGTCATATAATGTTTCTCATACATATGTTGTATTACTTTTATTAGTAGTTAAATTGTCTGTATGTGCAATTCCAACACAAATCTATGATAGGATATTGTTTATGACGTAAATAGTAAATTAATTGTTATATACATGCATATAATCACATATCACTATGTGTAAGGGTATATATGTATACAATAAAAGATCCGGATTTTACAACTTACCATCAGTCCATGTTTTTTTATGATTTTTACGTACCAGAAACCCCAAGCTATCTATTTAAAAGTACGGGACACTAGCGAGAACTACCCAAGATGTCCGATAATTATTAAACCCGTATTCACTTAACAATGTGACGCTTACATAATTAATTAAGTATCAGACGACTATTGACTAATTTGTGTGTAATCAACCCAGTTCTTGTGATCACTGCTTAATACGTAAATGTGTATGTAATTAATAGCATGCATCTTTCAATGAGTTTCACGTAACTGTGTTACAAGCCGATATCCGTGTTTACCCAATACAAGCGTTAATGATGTTAATTACCGATCATAAATTTATTACATGTATTTGAGATTGATTAATTATCGTATCACGCACTGTATGTTTGTGCATAAATTCTTGCTAACTACGAAATAGCAATATGTGTTCCTATAAAAGTTGCCGTCTGTAAAATAACTATCATAGATATTGTACGTCAAGTTGATAAAAGCAAGACCAGGCTATACTATAAAATCCTTTAATACTGTAACATTTAGGTCGTAGAGAAAAAGCAATGTACCGTTATAAAAACAAAAGCTACACATTGTAACACAGGTAAACACCTGGGGCTATGACCTAGCAGCGGTCGCTATGACTACGCACAGTGTCAAGTGATAGTCTGTACAGCTGTCGACACGGGTGACTTGCCCCGACATTTTTTTCTCCTCGTGGTGAAGAAATCGTCCGGATTATTGAGGGAAATTTACTAATGAAAAGTACGCTCCGTTCCCAAAATGGGCTTCCGGAATCGGAATCCAAATTTCCGGACTGGTGAGTACAAATAACGTTACGGAAATCCGTTCCAGTGCATTTCCGTCCGGACTGTGAGTTGTCCGGACTATCGGCGTCCGGATTATCGCGGGTCCACTGTACACGTGTTGTAGTTTAAGTTAAAACATATTTTATTGATATACAGAAATGACAAAGGGATTAGTCAGCAAATTTTACCAACTTATAAACGACTTCTCCCGTAAAATTAACAAAACAATGAATAATAACAGTCACATGATGGTACAAAATACAAGAATATTCAATTCAAAAATGTGATAAAGAAGAGAGTATAAAAAATTGAGCATTTTGGATTAAGTTGCTTTTGAATGATACGTGTTGTATATGTATAGACGAGTGAACAGGCACACGTATTCATACATGTGTGTATTGGATGAAGATATAGTAAATATACATACATGATGTATACTTCGTATTTACAATCTGAAAATTTTACAAATATGCCAGCAATTGTTAATGTATAAGTATTTCAATTTACTATAATAATGTCATGGTCATTCTGTACAGTACACGCTAGATATCACATCCATTTGTCGGAATTGTATGTGGCTAAAGTGATCAATAATTGTGTTATACATTTGTACTATGAATAGTGTGAAGGGCCTTTTGTCCGGAGGGGCTATTGTCCTAGGGACTAATGTCCGGGGGGGGGGGGGGGGGGGGGGGGGGGGCTTTTGTCCGTACTCGAATAAAGAACTTTAAAGTCGTCTTCGGTATTTTTTAGTGTGTCTTATTTAAATATCACAGACATGTACATGAATTAACCGACCATAGGATCTTTCTCCCAATATTTTTTTCTTTCTATGCATATTATTCTTGGGTTTTGATTTTCCTGAAAAGTTTGACATTTTGTGTTCCTAAATGGTTACTTTCCCTGCTTGATAATACCGCTGAAAAAATGACGTTTGATACCTGAAATTAGCTACAGACAATTACACAACTATCAAATTATTAGGAACATGTGTGAATTTAGTTGTGTACTCATCACCGTTTATCACAGGTAAGTTGCAAGGTTCCTTTGAACTGCAGTCAGAAAACTTTAGATCACAGTCCTACCACAGGCGCTAACAGATTAAACATACCACTGTCATATAAAAAAAAATTGAAAGTAATATTTTCTATGCAAGCGCCTGTGGGCTCACATGAGGGTACGTTATAAATATAAATGAAAATATCTGAATGCGTACCACTTTTATATTGTGAATGACGATGTGGCTAGCAACAACTAAGTTTTATGCCACATGATATATATGTTTTAGCAGAGACATACATATGTCTTTGGTTTTAGTAACGACATATTATGTTTATGTTCGATAACACAGTATTTTATGTAGCAAATAAATGACCACGACAATGGTACACAGATGAAGATACGGCCGGAGACAGATGTCTGCTTATTGTAATGTTCAAGTCAACAATGTGTCTGATTTTAATGCGTTAATTGAACGAAATATGGTAATAAATAAATAATCACATGCACCCTAATTAAATTGCACTGCGGTCGGTACTGACGATCTGCGGTGTCTGATTTTTGCCGAGTCTCTACGAGTTTGCTATTGTACAGGTAATTGTCTTCTGATTAAATATATCAATCAATGTACGGTAACAAGCGAATCTATATGTCTGTTTATAGCATTTACATTAATTTCATGAACGTGCAGTGACATCAGCAAACGATTAAAACTTCGACGATGTCCTTTGTAAAAATCATCTAGACATGTCAATCACACCTGTGGCAACAAATCTGAGAGTATGTGGGCGGAGCTATAGTAGGCTGTGCCTGATTATGGTGTGTCATCAGGTAAACTGTCCACCCCATTCGATGCAGGTATCCCAGCAATCTATTGTCTAATTAATTCTCTGTAAAAAAAGTCTTACGCTAGGATTTATGAGAGTGTCGCCCAAAACATAAGGGTATAATTTCACAATATTTAGTTTATATTTACTTAAATAATTACGGTAGCTGTTATCCCGTGTATTTGTTATTAATTATGGAGATAATACACGAACACTAATTGTTGCGATTTAAAACGTGTAATTTCATTTATTTATTTCAAAAAAAAAATCCTACGGTAAGATGTGAGATACAGGTAGTAGACATTGGACCAACTACAGCCTAAAATCCTTCTGGATAACAACATATACTCCCCTCAGGTAAAAAAACCCATAGGGGTCCGATGGGGTCATTGCGAAACAGGTATACTCTCTATTGTAATTAAGATATGTGATTGACAGGTGTTAACAGTTGGTGAAAACATTTCTATAACGGTAATTACACGGCATGTAATTGTTCTGTGTATAGAGAATTAATCTATATCGCTTTCACTAACTTCAATTATGATTATATTACGCGATATAGAGATTTTTTTTCTAGAAAATAATGATACACCATTTATAACTCATTTATAAGTATGACCGTTTAATAGATCATTCAGTTTGATTTCATTTGGTTTTAAACGGTAACGATTTGGAATATATGATTTCCTAGCGAATTTTCAATGATTGCGGTAAAACAAAACCACGATAATGATATAATATATCTATTATATACTCTTCTCCGACATTCTCTTCACAGAAGGTAAATATTTTCTTCTGGAACTCCTTTGTTACCTACCAGTTCAATGGAAAATTTCAAATTACATGATCTATCATCAGGCTTCGTTGGACGTAAAATAGACTGGTCTGTAGATAGAGAAAGGACGAAATAGTTCACATTGTTTGGACGTTAGGTCTTGATCGTAATAGTGACGTCTGTATTGTTAGTACGTTATTTTGTTTTGCTTCCAAAATAAAAGGGACGGGAAAGATTCCCATGTTATGCTTATAATTAATTGAAATATGTTAAAATGTATTTTATAGATTTCTTTATTACATACACCAATGTATTGTTTTCTCACAATAAAGAGGGCACATCGGACTATACATACACATCATTCTGTAGTCTATGTATTTCAAACAATATTTATTTGACAATTTCCATTTAACAATATACACAACATTTATAGTATACACACATAGATTCCAATCATGAATGTAATCGGAAAAAAAGAGACCTCGCATAATGATTTTGCTGTGACAATTTGGCTGTTAATGAAATAATGAAGTTGATTAACTACTATATATATAGTTTGGAAAATATGAGCATGGATTTCTATATCTACAGGTAATTTGAATGCGCCCAAGTGTATGTCTATGCTATTAGCCACACCGGAATCGTCCCTGTAAACTGCAAGTAGCATATACACACGTATATCAACATAAATAATGATAGTAAGAAAACACACAACGTCTTTAAGTCGTGTATTTAAACTACGAAATGTTTAAATAATTGTACAGTCTATGTATGAAACCCGCTACAAAAAGTCAGACGAAATAATTATAAGCTATAGTATTCAGGATAAAATTTGGTTTTCTTCAAACAATTACGAAACAAAAAACATACATTATGTCCCCGCGAGGACAAGTAATGATCTTATCAATGTTTATCGTCTTCTCATCCGTCACAGGTCGTACACGTATATGGATCAATTTCTCAAACAGACATCTTACTAGCTATATACTTCAGATATATGTGATGACTAAATTATGCAATTAAGGACTTTGCTAGATCACGTAAAAATAAGTCCGAGATCTTTCACTGAATAACGAGCCCCTTATGTGGCCTCTCCGAGGTCATGGCATCTGAGGTCATGCACAAAGCGCCATCTATAAACAGGTCAGCTAAATCAGTAGTGATTAAATGCATAGGCCTATATACAAGTATTGAATTGCAGATCATTTAAACCACATCATTTATCAACAGCAGCAATTGAGACGTTAAGGGAATTTTGTAGACTCACTATACGGTATCCGGATGTTTTTTTTTTATTTAGTTATACCCATGATCGTCACGGAGAACCGTATCACTTCGAATTCGAGTCTTACATTAGGGATAGGACACTTGCATGTAAGTCACAAAATCTACCAATCGTCTCGACTGCTAGCGGTAAAAAAATCGGTACACGTACAACGATAAGGGTCGATAATGGTCAACTGAGAGCCACACCACCACAGGTAAAACCGAGGGCTGAATGTAATCGTGGCCCTCCGGGACTGCATCATCAGGATTCGCGGCGGACAAATTGCTTTGATGTTTCGCGGAGAAATGATCACCGCGGATTTTGATGAACACATTACCACCGGGAATCGCGATGACGCCGTGTTCATGATCCCTGATAGGGATTTAGGGTGATCAGTCGCGGTGATTGACCCCTTGAATAGAAAATCAAACACCGGCACATGGTGACTTTGTGTTCATTCCTACGGCCTGCACTGTATATGAGAAATGGTATTGATTTGGTGTTGACAGTACTCTTCACATAACGAGCTGAAGTAATAGTTTATATATTAGAACTATAAAGCCTACGAAGTAGCAAACAAAAGTGTATGACACCATGACCAAGCTATGACAGATCGTTTCTTAAAGAATGATTTAACCACCTGAAAAACTCCACAATCACTCCTGAGCTATCTCCATATTCTCCACGTCCAACCCTGAGCTATCTCACATTCACACCTGAGCTATCCATATTCATCACATCCATAACTGAGCTATTTCCATATTCTCCACATTCGCACCTTAGCTATATCTCCATATTCATATGCACACCTGAACTATCTTCATATTCACTACATTCGCACCTGAGCTATCTTCATATTCACTACATTCACACCTGAGCTATTTTCATATTCACCACATTCACACCTGAGCTATCTCCATATTCACTACATTCACACCTGAGCTATCTTCATATTCACCACATTCACACCTGAGCTATCTCCATATTCACTACATTCACACCTGAGCTATCTTCATTTTCACTACATTCGCACCTGAGCTATCTTCATATTTACTACATTCACAACTTATCTATCTTCATATTCACCACATTCACACCTGAGCTATCTTCATATTCACCACATTCACACCTGAGATATCTCCATATTGACTACATTCACACCTGAGATATCTCAATATTGACTACATTCACACCTGAGATATCTCTATATTGACTACATTCACACCTGCGATATCTCCATATTCACTACATTCACACCTAAACTATCTCCATATTGACTACACCAACACCAGAGCTATTTCCATAATCTTAAATTCCACACCTGATCTATCTGCATAATCACCACCTCCATAACCTGAGCTATCTCCATATTCACCACATTCACACCTGAGCTATCTACATATTCATCACATTCACACCTAAGCTATCTTCATATTCACTACATTCACAACTTAGCTATCTTCATATTCACTACATTCACACCTGAGCTATCTTCATATTCACTACATTCACACCTGAGCTATCTTCATATTCTCTACATTCACACCTGAGCTATCTTCATATTCACTACATTCACACCTGAGCTATCTTCATATTCATCACATTCACACCTGAGCTATCTTCATATTCACCACATTCACACCTGAGCTATCTCCATATTTACTACATTCTCACCTGAGCTATCTTCATATTTACTACATTCGCACCTGAGCTATCTCCATATTGACTACACCAACACCAGAGCTACGACCATATTCACATCCTCATCCGAGCTATCTCCACATTCACATCCACAGCTGAGTTATTTCCATATTCTCAACTTCCATCCCTGAGCTATCTGCATACTCACCACCTCCATAACCTGAGCTATCTCCATATTCATATCCACACCGGAGCTATTTCCATATTCTCCACGTCCACCCTTGAGCTATCTGCATACTCACCACCTCCATAACCTGAGCTATCTCCATATTCATATCCACACCGGAGCTATTTCCATATTCACTACATTCACACCTGAGCTATCTTCATATTCACCACATTCACACCTGAGCTATCTCCATATTCACTACATTCACACCTGAGCTATCTCCATATTCACTACATTCGCACCTGAGCTATCTTCATATTTACTACATTCGCACCTGAGCTATCTCCATATTCACTACATTCGCACCTGAGCTATCTCCATATTCACTACATTCACACCTGAGCTATCTCCATATTTACTACATTCTCACCTGAGCTATCTTCATATTTACTACATTCGCACCTGAGCTATCTCCATATTGACTACACCAACACCAGAGCTACGACCATATTCACATCCTCATCCGAGCTATCTCCACATTCACAGCTGAGTTATTTCCATATTCTCAACTTCCATCCCTGAGCTATCTGCATACTCACCACCTCCATAACCTGAGCTATCTCCATATTCACCACATTCACACCTGAGCTATCTTCATATTCACCACATTCACACCTGAGCTATCTTCATATTCACCACATTCACACCTGAGCTATCTTCATATTCACCACATTCACACCTGAGATATCTTCATATTCACCACATTCACACCTGAGCTATCTCCATATTCTCTACATTCACACCTGAGATATCTCCATATTGACTACACCAACACCAGATATATCTTCATTTTCACCACATTCGGACCTGAGCTATCTTCATATTCACTACATTAACACCTGAGCTATATCCATATTCTCTACATTGACACCTGAGATAATTATCTCCATATTGACTACACCAACCACATACCTATTTCCATATTCTTAAAGTCCACCCCTGAGCTATCTGCACACTCACCACCTCCATAACTTGAAGTATCTCCATATTCTCTACATTCACACCTGATATATCTCCTTATTGACTACACAAACACCAGATATATCTCCATATTCACTACATTCACACCTTAGTTATCTCCATGATCACCACCTCCAGACCTGAACTTTCTCTATATTGACTACACCAACACCAGAGCTACAACCATATTCACCATATCCATCCCTGAGCTATCTTAATATTCACTACATTCACATCTGAGCTATCTTGATATTAACCACATTCACATCTGCCGTTGGACCAGGTGAGCTAATAATCCACGTACATGTATGTAAATGGTATATCATATCAATGTCTGTAGGGTGGCACATTTATTTATTTCCCATCCGTATAAAGCGCAATATTCATCTTGGGGTACCACCTTACAATTTGCATTTCCAAGTATTGTTTTACGGTTCATAGACAATTAAATGTTAGGGTCGAACACCACTATGGAAAGACACAAAAATACATCCAAATTAAACAATATATTTGAAAAATAAAATGTCTAAAAGCTTACAATAAAGCTAGATTGTATCGGGTTAGAAGTGGAGATTGTTTCAAAGAATTTTAATATCTTGTAACTGTGTAGATCATGTGATGATTGTACGTAGTAAATCGTTAATATAAACAATCCTCCAGTCGATAGTGATAGAACCATTCAGTGGCGTAGGAAAAAGTGAGAGGGCAAGAATTCTTTTTTTCGTTAGTGATGTTTTTTTTTTTTTATATTTGAATCGGTCGTTATAACTAGAGAAATTAAATTATTACTTTGCAAAGCTATTTTGATGCTTGTGAAGGAACGCGACGTCGTAGGAATTTGTTTTTTGTTGTTTTTTTCAATCCTGTTTTAGCCAATATTGAACGCCACATAATATGAAAATTAAGATAACCACATGTAATAGAAAAAACCCGAATGTAATAGATATAGTTAACAGGCAAAATTTATGTAAATGAGGAATCTGGACAGACTGAGGGAGTAGTTTGAAAAATGGTGTCCTGGAGGAGGAATTCGGTGATGTTTTCACGGATTATTGTGTTTTGGATGAAACATTTCGTATTGAGTGACACGATAGGTTAAAAATGAATGTTTCTAGATGACGATAGTATATAGTATGCGCTGTGTTAGTTTGAATAAGTGCGTTTTTTTAGTCGAATGAAGTGTGTTTGGGTATCGTTTCGCTCGTGGCGGAGTTGAAAACCTTGTACTTCCCACAGTACACATACCACTGCCATTTACACATTTTTGAAATTCACATTTTCTATGGAAGCGTATGTGGTTACGATGGCTTACAAACTAATATCCCCGCTCTACGTCAACCCTGGTTCTCACTCGGCCTCAAACACTTGTTGATTACGATAAAAAGGGCCAAAGTAGCAGGTAAAAACCGTATGTTTGGATGAAAACTGTTGAAAAAGTTGTCACCACGATGGGCCCTATAGAAAACACTACACAAGGCTGAGGTAAAGAATAATACAATGATTATTGGCACAAGTTAACACATTAACTACGTGTATACTGGTACAGTAATGGTGTAATGATATGATGTCAACTTGTATCACATTCTCATCGGGGGAATCTCATTCTCTCATCGGGGGAATCTCACCCTCTCATCGGGGGAATCTCACATTCTCATCGGGAGAATCTCACTCTCGGTGGATGTTACAAAGTTCTGGGGTGGACTTCACCCCTGGTAAACTGGTATACAGCTACATAAAAGTCTGCACAAACAGCAATATACCTGTAAATATAACTTCCCAAAACTTGAATGTTCCATTGTACAACCAGGTACACATGTAATAACTACTAATTACTACTTTGGTCGCATGCTATTGACTACCTCTCAATACAGGACTTGAACATTTGACAAATTACAAAGAGCGATACTCATCTTCTATGTCACAAGAGTTGCAAACTCTACACAGACGTTCACTTATATCGACGAATTTCAATATTCAGAGTATGCGCTGATAAACGTATTCTACTCAAAGCAATTATTGGTTGTTTTGGTATACATTTATATAGATAACGTTGTAGTGATATATAATCTACTAAATAATGTAAACATATCTTGTCGTGCATTGTCAATAACACATTTTAATACTAAAAAAGTATCTCAATGCAGTTCTTAGTACTAAACACATTTGGGAAGAAAACCTAATTAAGTTACCTTCTAGTTTCTTTCCATCAAAACAATGCTTTTCGTAAAAGGCCTCCATTTCCACCCGAGTCCAATACATTGTTAAAAAAGTAAGCTTTATAGCACTTTTAATTTCATCCGTAGATAGATATCACGGTCAAGCTCCAAAAACAGAGATCTAGAGTCCATATCAACATGTAAATCAGTATTCTGCTGGTCATTATCAGAATGGGGTTTGTCTTTACATTATAACGTGGATTGGTTTTCCATAGGTGCTTCCTATATTGCCTTTGTTGAGATACCATGTACATGCATGCATATATGTGTCCATTCATTTTCAACTTTCTATATGCATATTTTTATTTCAGATATTTTCATTTTTAGTAATGTAAGTTTTTATTTCAGATATTCTTACTTTCTCTATGTAAGGCTTTTTATTATAGATATTTAATCATTTCCATTTGAATAATAACATGCATTGTTCATTTATCGTATCAATATGTATTTCCGAGATTAGTACTGATAAGATGTTTATGTGTACAATATTAATCAATAAATATATATTTCTTAGTACTGAGATGGCTGAAAATAAACTTTTCAAGTAATTAGTTAACAAACAGTATTCAGTGCTATGATGGAACTCTTAGTGGAATATATTAGTGCATTTATGAACAAATTTTCTTATTACATAGTTTAACATATTTGTTGCTATTTTTCAAAACTATATATGTTCTACATATGTATATTACTTAATTGCTCATTTTGTTGAATGTATACATGTGTGTTCTAAGAAAATGGTAAAAAACAAATACAATTCTACTGTATGATTTGTAAAACGCAGGTAAATCTCAGGTGACTGTACAGGTAAAAAAAGACAGCAGCCCAATACCATCTGGTTTTAAAACGGAGCTGATAAAACGATTTCTGTTGTGATTAGATATCATAAAAACCTTTATGATGAACATACAAGTGTATGTCAAAACAAGATTAAGTATGTCTTTGGGAGATAGAGATATCTAAATTAAAATAGGTTTCAGAAAAACAAATGTAATGGGTATTGTCATTTTGGGTCAAATATTATGGCATTTTGCAGTATTTAATGTTTTTCTAATTGGGTACCATGGTATTCACAGGTCTAAAAAAAAAACGCAGAAAAAATAAGTTTACTTATATTTCACAACTGTATTAAAATTGCAAATGTTGTATACATTACAAATATATATTTACTTTAATACTGTAATATACTCTCTACATTTGTGGTTACATATCTAAAACATCCGTCTCATTTTTCAGAATTTGGGCATTTTTACTGTACACTGCTACCTAATACATGTATCTCTCCTAAAGACAACTTCACAACCCGCACCTACACACCTATCCCTCGTTGTGAGAATGGTACTGTATAAGGCGTTTAGACTCTGTGAGATGTCATTTTCTTCATAGGATAGAAGCGCTTTAATGCAATATTCCAAATCATGACATAGACTATTTACTTGAAGAAAATTTTTAGGAATAATATCAAAAGAACAATGAAATTGAGATATATGGCTATATTGCTGCAAGCTTTGTTTAGTCACTATCGGTCATGTAATATATCGTATTTACGGACATCAGTTATTAGGAAAGGCACATGTGTATATAAGGTTTGGAGTGTAAGGGGTGGTCATTTTGGTATTTAGCTTATAATTCAACTATCCGTTTTGTGTCAGTCTGCGTTCTTAGTTTAGTAATTTCGTTATGTAATTAGTTAATAATACATCATTGATTAATTTGGGTTTAATGTATAGCCAAGGGAACCAACTTTAATTGCACAAAGCAATTTATCGGCGAGCGGTCTGCATAGGAGGATCCAGGTATGGAAAAGGTCTCGTTTTCAAGACAATGGACCGTTATACCAATTATAATATACATTTATTTTTGTATTTTTTATGCATATCATAATACATGAGTTATTTGCTTAACAAAAATATCACCATTGCAAAGCTGTTCTTCTGTAGTGTAGTGTGCTACCTTAAAACCAAGTATCTGCTAGAAATATAAGACTTCTCCAGCACAAAAGGTTGCTCATGTTTTGAAAGCAGATGGCATTACTTTTGCTAGGGATCAGGAGATTGACCTAGCTTCAACCTGAAAAAAACCCGTTGGTGTTGATTGATGATACTTGGCGGAACATCCCATTATTATTAATCTGAGATCTATGTTGTGGCCAATCAATTATTTATTACGAATTTATTCTTTTAATTATATCATATGAAAATATTCATATTCCTGTGCATGGTTTTCCGTCAAACTCTATGATAACATGCAATGTGGGTCTATTCATCGGCCTCTATACTGTATTATATACATGTAACAGGCAATGACAGTCTTTAACTAATAATAATTCCGGTCCAGGGTTTGGTTTGGTAGAATATAGATGCTCGTTGATTTCCGTTTCCGTAAGGAGAAAAGGTTTGACTTTCAGTCAGGAAAAGACGAAAGAGTGCCGTACCTTAATCACAACCATGTGAAATGAAGATGACAATGCATGGGGTGCTTTATATGATGTCGATTTGTCAGGAAAGGAAGACATGCTTCCTTTTGTTCCGAGAGGAGCTGCGAGACAGCTATTCATGCACAGATTCTCCGATAATAGCAAAAAAATGCTTAAATTGCGTTGATAAGTCCTTTCAACATGGCGCCGTCAAGTTGACATGGAGTAACGTAACGAGATGACGCCATCAATTATGTTACTGATTCCCGCACTTTTTGACATTATTATTTTTTCGATGTTTTTAATTTTGTTTTTTAGTATATAAAATGCAATAAAAAGTAGATTGAATGATTTTCTCGTGTGACATTCGTGCTTCGCACTCGTGAAAATATCGAAATATTCTGTCATACTCGTGAAATATATGTTATATTGGACGGGAAACCATTCAATATACTCTATATATGAGACATTTGTATGATTTCTTACCTCAACATATAGCAGATTGTCTCTAGTTGAAACAATCATCATTACATGAATTACATCATATCACAGAACAATTGTGATAAATTAATGGTATGTTTTGTGAATATGTCTTTAATTTACTCGTAAGACGTGTTTCTTAATTTTCTCAATTATATCCGCCAGAATTGGTCAAAATTCACCTCTGAACATCTAGAAATACCAAAACATTCTTTAAGACCTCCCGAACCCCCTAACCACCTTTGGTCTGACCGGGCCTTCACTTTCACTTATGTCTGGCTACGCACCTGTAGTGTCAATCAAAACTCGACCGTTTTGCCCAAGCGCGCCAAACACCACCACATTTTTCTTCACAAACTGGTATCATTGGTCGTCGCCTATTTGTTTATAATCATCTCATATGGTAAGATCTTAACCCTAGCGTTGGAATTCACATTGATGAAAGAGAAATATTGTCTTCTCGGTAACCTTCCAGATCAAAGGAAATCATCAACGATCTTTTGGAGATATGCTATTAACGTAGGAGTCTTCCTTTAGTCCCACGTTTACCCTGTCTGGAGGCTGCACATTGTAAAGCCTGTAAAGGCTGAACACGAACACAGTTTCTAGGAATTCTTTCACATAGTTCGTCCTCTATTATATTAGACATAACTACAGCTCCATTATTCTTTGGACGTGAACATCTTACAAGAGAAAACATTCTGGAGCACAACACAGTGATCTCCGAAGCATGTTTTGGGGGGTTTGGCAAGCGGGGTCATGCTTAATGAAACATATTTCTTTATTCCTGAGTTCTGATCACAAGCTCCAAAGAATAGCCTACTGTGGTCAGAAGAAGCGACACTATTTGCAATTCATGAGCATAGTCCTGCCAAATGGTTACATTCTTGACACAGTATGGCCTTTTCATGGAAGCGATCATGATGCGAAGATTACAAAAGCCATCATGGATGGTCTCTCCTGGCTGGAAAATGATGACAGTGTCGTTGTTGATAGAGGGTTTAAGCGTGTTTGGCCAGATTTGGAATTACATGGTTTGACAAGAAAGATGCCGTCTTATCTAAACCTTGGCAGACTCAACATGACGACCTACAAGCTTACCTTTCTTTCAAAACAAAACTTACCTCCAACTATTTCATTGATGTCATATAGACACTCGTTAGAATGACAAAGCCTGTCTCAATGAAATCGAGGACCCATGTATGTTAGAACACCAGAACGAGACGCAAAGAGCAGTGTACTGGCTGACAAAATGAAAGCGCCTTGGTGTTCACTACACCTTAACCCAGCATGGAATATTTTCGGACAATATCCCGTGGCACATATTAAATATAACTGGTATCTCCGTATCGGCACTCACCGGGTATTGTACGATGTGGGTCCACTCAAGGCATATTGGCAATGTAAAGGACAATGTTTGAATCCAGCATGACAGCCATGACACCATCGATTCCAAAAAGGATTATTCTTTACAGTGTCCTACTTGATAGAAAATCATGGGGTATGTACCGACGTAGCCAGTATCCTATACTATTTAGGTTACTACATGTATTTGGAAACCAGTGAGTATTTGCTTTCAAAATTCAAAAGTCAAACCTCAAGTAATGAACATTTTGCTACCAACAATCATCTTCCAGGTATTAGGTATGGACAATTATAACTACGATGTAGACCAACACTGACATGGCCAATCGGTTTCTAGAACGAGGAGGACATATTGAATTCCAGATTAGGTAATGTGTAAACAACCACTAAAAATCTATCATGTAGCGTTCTTGTCAGAAACTTGATTCATCAGTTGTAAGAATATTTAATATTTGTCGTTTCCATGGAACATTGCGGCCATTTCAAAAGTAGAAATTTCACTTTAGTTGGTTATTTGTGTAGGTGTCAGTCGCTGTGTACTAATGAAACCAAAAATAAACATTTTACTTTAGTTCACTTTACAATTTTTTAATGCATAACATATTCTCCCTTTTACTCTTTTTTTTTAACCAGCTGGTATGTTGAGAAGTGTCTAGAGCACAAAATAGGAGCATTTGTTTGGAAAAAATGAAACAATAATGAGAGAAATAATGCAATGAACTAGTTTTGTGTTCATGGATTATTAGATCTGATAAACAGTATTTTGTGCTGTCAACAAAGTAAAAGATCATCTGATAATATCAAAACACCCAACAGGTAACACACCAATAAAATAATAACTTTTTGATCACAATCCATTAACACACCAATTCAATAATAACTTTCCTCTGATCACAGTCCATTGAACACCAATTCAATAATAACGTTCCTCTGATCACAGTCCATTAACACGCCAATAACATAACAACTTTCCTCTGATAACAGTCCATTAACACACCAATAAAATAATAACTTTTCTCTGATCACAATCCATTAAGACACCAATTAAATAATAACTTTCCTCTGATCACAGTCCATTAAACACCAATTCAATAATAACTTTCCTCTGATCACAGTCCATTAACACACCAATAAAATAATAACTTTCCTCTGATAACAGTCCATTAACACACCAATAAAATAATAACTTTCCTCTAATCACAGTCCATTAACACACTAATTAAATAATAACTTTCCTCTGATCACAGTCCATTAAACACCAATTCAATAATAACTTTTCTCTGATCACAATCCATTAACACACCAATAAAATAATAACTTTCCTCTGATCACAGTTCATTAACACACCAATAAAATAATAGCTTTCCTCTAATCACAGTCCATTAACACACTTATAAAATAATAAATTTCCTCTGATCACAGTCCATTAACACACCAATAAAATAATAGCTTTCCTCTAATCACAGTCCATTAACACACTTATAAAATAATAAATTTCCTCTGGTCACAGTCCATTAACACACCAATTAAATAATAACTTTCCTCTGATCACAATCCATTAACACACCAATTCAAAAATAACTCTCCTCTGGTCACAGTCTGTGTACGTCACGTGTTTCAGTTTCAGCATGATCGTAAGAGGCGAATAAAATTGGGATCTTTTCTTTCTTAACTTCTTTACTTCCTGATGTCTCCCTTGACAATGCCTTACTTTTTGGTCTTTAGTTGAGCGTTCTGTGAGGAAGACTTTCCTCTGGCCGAGACATACTACTCCAGCTGGTCGACTGGTTTTCCTGTTGTCAGCATGTTCGGGTAGATTGTCCGTAGTGTTGTATCGATACGCTTCTCTCACGATACGATACGTATGACGATACTTTTTTTCTCTCAAATAATCAATAAAATAAAATCTAAGAACATTTTCTATCGTTTATCTTTTTTCAAAAGTAATGGTAAAGAGTACCAAACATAACATCACTTCATAAATCTCTTGCAAATTTGCAATTGTCATATTTTGACTACTTCACAAGTCACAATTCTTTTTCAAGAAAAACAGCATGTCTACAACGTCTTGTGACAGAGCTGATCGTTTCGCCGTTATTACTGGAGAACACTCTCGCTGGGAACCGGGGTCCCTTGAATGAATAAGTAAGCTCTAGCTTATTTGGCATTGTTTGGAAAGACATATTGGTTATCTTTCCACCAATAGAGAGGGTATGAATTAGTGATAAGATAAAAGCTTCACAACTTCGGTCTTCACTACAAACAAGTCATCCATGGCAGATCTTTTCCTCTTGAGATATTGATCTTTCGGGTACCTGAAAATAATGTATCAAAAATGTTACATCTGCTTTAATAATCAATATATTGTGAACAAAAGTTACATGAGAAACAACTTTCATTATTAATTTATAATGCAACCAACTGCCTTCACCAATAGAAAACTCTGGCAATGGTTCATCTATCAGTACTTGAAGATAAGGAAGGGTAGCTTGGCCTGCTTGACCAGCTGGCTGAATCCCAGTTTCTTACTTGATAATTACCCGGAGGAAAATGAAAACAGATTTTTTTTTTTTTTTTTGTTATTTCTATTTTGTTTGTTATTATAGTGATTACGCTCATATAATTTACGTAGTAGGTTTGTCGAAATAGATCATGATTACATTGTACTTTGTCTAATTCTGACAACCAATGAATGATACAAATTATGCTATTTTATATTAATGAGAATTAGTATTTTCTACAGAACCAGTGAATTAAATGAAAATACATGTGTAGTCATTGACTATTCTTTTGGTTTATGTAAATACTGAGTATTAGTGCTATACCTAATTGACCAATATTTTTTTCTGGAAGGAAGAGGAAACACTTAACAGTCTAACATTATAACAAGGAAAGTTTATAAACATTACAAAAACCGTCAAACTCCTGCAAAATAACTACATTTAAAGGCTGAAAAGAAAACTGCAATTCAGAAATAAGTTGTAATAAGTAACAATTGGTTTGGTTTTATTTGTTTAACGTCCTATCAACAGCTAAGGTCATTCAAGGACGGCCTCCCGTGCGTGCAATATGCATGGGTGTGGTGACTGCGTGTGTGTTTTGGGAGGCTGTGGTATGTTTGTGTTAAGTCTCCTTGTGATAGGCCGGAACTTTTGCCGATTTATAGTGCTACCTGAATGAAGTATACTGTCGAAGACACACAGCAGGATACGTCACCCGGTGCCATTATACTGACAACGGGCGAACCAGTCGTCCCAGTCTTAATAAGTAACAAATCAATCGAATCAAATTTTCAACATTGAAAATAGATATAAAATCAAAGTGCATGTTAAAAATCGACAGACATTTTTTTTTCTATTGCAAAATTTGTTATTTAACTGAACATAAAAACAAAATTTTACAACATCAAATAAATTAGTAATTTCCTAATTTAATATCTCTTTGGTCTGTATCAGTTTAAGAAATAATTGTTATTTTTTGTTGTTTACTGGTGTATGAACGTCATTTTTTGACAGATATTTTAAATGACGCGTGTCAGCGCGTCATGTTGAAATATCTATCAAAAAATGCCGTTCATACACCAGTGAACAACAACAAAAAAACCAATTATTTCTTATATTTACATTTCAAAACTATTTTTCAACGTAATCTTTGAAAAAAAATCATAAGAAACAGTATTCTACGTTCGTTATACGTAGTGACGAAACAGCTGAATGATCGATGTAACAGCGTAACAGATAGTTCCAATTTGGCGGAAAAGGTAATCAAGTACACAAGTACACAAAATATAGTTCCACACAAATTCATTGTTTTAATCATCATGAAAGAAAAATATTGAAATGTTGTCTTCAATTTTACAATTATTAACAAATTTTAAAGTTGATAAAACATTATTTCATGTGTAATCAAACGCGATTTTATATTCACACTTCTGCATTCTACGTGGCACCGTCAACAATGTACTGTATGTATTCATACGCGGCAGGTTAATTGTTCACCTAGGAATGAACGCTAATTTTGTTAGTACCTTCATATAGAGAACACACAGTGGAAATGTAAATATTAAACAATGTCTTCATATATCCTGTCCCTGTTGACATCATCATGGTAAGGTAATGACCTAAACCGAGGGTCTAAATCACAGCTTATTTCCAAATTGTTCAATACACTTGCAGATGTGTATCTACTATCTATGATATATCAGTTTGTAATCATCACCATTTTCCTTGGCTGCTTTAAGCAGCATTTCTTTCAGCGGATGAATCATTGAAACAGTTGGAATAGCTCATCACACATTATGGTTGTGATTGTTTTTAGGGGTTGTAACATTCAAAAGGGGCTTCAGCTAGATATATTTCTTGATCGGTGATTTTTACAAGTTCTTTCTTGTTCTTTTTAACTTCCTTTGTCATGAGTGTAGCAAAGATGACAGGCTATTGTTCAAGATAGCGACTAATTATGCCATAGCTGGAGTTTTGTCTTGATATCATTCTCGAGTTTATGGCTAGGGATGTCCCAAAGCTTTCTGTTTTTCCTAAAAAAAATGTGGTTAGCAGTTGAACTGGAATGCATTCTCCCTGTCAGTCTGGATACAGGTGGCAAACCGAAAGCTTTTTGAGCTTCTCTATTCAAACAGTGAGCAAAACACATTATGTGGGGAGCAAATTCACCAATGTTGATTCCTATGACAATTTTTGCTGTGTTGTCAGAGGTGATAAGAACAGGTTGATAAATGATTTAATTTCCAATTTTCCCCATAATCCTTGAGTACTGATGCCTGTTTTCAGCTGTGTGTGACTTAAACAGTTGCCTTGTTTGTAGCACGACTCCTTGAAGTTCCCATTCTGTTATGGTTATATAACTCTGTCCAGCCATCAGTAGTCAGAATAACTCCACTGCTATATTCAGTTGATGTATCTTTGTCACAGTTTCGTTGCAAATTTCCATGATCACTTCATCAGTTCTAGATGGTACTTGATGTTTGAGCTACAAAGTATTTATAGTTTTCCTTAAACTTTCGATTCGACCACAGACAATGACATCAAAGTTACTAATAACAAACTAACAAATATTACGTGATTTTTCTAGTGCCCTGGGGTGAGATATTGGGATTTGTTTACGTCATACAAACTTTATTGGACTCCATCCGTAATGCTCGCCTTCAGTAATTTGCCTTCTATTTTTATGTTTCAACGCACGATCGCATGATAAAAATCAACGTCTGGGTTGGCGTTTTATGTGTATAGCCATGTTGCTAGTATTTCCAGTTTTGTACGACACATCTTTGTAACAGTGTCGACACGTAGTGCCTTTTTTTCATCTCCAATTTAATACCAAAATTTTCAGTTAATCAGAACCCAAAATGTTTCCATGTCTGTAGTTTGAATGAAACAGACGGTTCCTCTAATTATCAAAGATCACTCGAAAGTGATTCCGCCGCCATGCTTATTTTGGGCGATACTAATTACCGCGCAGAAATCCGGAAACGGCCTGATCCGGAAAACTGGGCGTACCGTATTGCAAGAAAAAAAATACCGTGAACCAATCTGACATATACCTCGCTATATATCGTCCTACGGATTACCGTTGCATCACTAGGTTTTCTGCTGGTTGTCTTCGGCAGTGTCCTTCAGTGAGTAGCACTATATATCGGCAAAAGTTCCGGACTATCACAAGGAGACTTAACTCGAACATACCGCAGCCTTTTTAAACACACATACTCAGTCACCACACGCACGCGTCGCATGCACGCCTCGCACGCACTAAGATAAATATATACCTCATGTCTATGATGTATGTTGGGTGTGAACTGAACGGAGAGGGAGAACTGTCGCTTATATATAGTTTGAGTCGATTGTAGCTGACAACCTTTGCATTGTTCCTAATGTTTCTTGGGATTCTTTAAGTTATAGCACTGGGCAAGCTGTGACTACAAATTGTTTTTTTTGAGGTTTAGGACACATTCCACCTGATAAGTTATGCAACCAAAGACTTTCTCCCTCCTTATACGCCTTGATATTTTCCCTAAATCATAACTCTTTTTTCATGGAAGTTATTGAAAAGTTTTTGCGAGCAAACACATGATCCCCTTAATCTTCTGTGAGCGGTGATATGCGTTATCTGTGAGATTCCTCCTGATCTTCATGACTTTGTAGGTCAATTACAAGAGAAATATTTTATCAAACGTCATTTGTTAGTACTCTGATGAGTTGTGAACTAATGACCTGTTTCCATTCATCAAAACTAGAATGAGCTGATCTTAAGTTCTCCGAATTCCCACTGACAAACAGGGCAAGCAGGTTTTCGAGAGTTTGGTTAAGACGTTCCAATGGAGATCACTTTTTTAATATCTAACATCTGAAACATTACAGCAAAAATACGACTCAAAGTTACGAAATTGGTCAAAATGAAGCTGTTATGGGACTCCAATCTTGGATACAAATCTTTCAACAGAGACATTTTCTACGGTAGGCGCTTCCATGTCAGAAAGTGGATAGACCTAACTTTGGGAAAGAGTCTTACTGCCAGAATTTCTGATGTTTTCTGGTTTTGTTTCAATAAACCGCACGTCTAAATGCAAAATTAAGTCGACAGCATGTAAAAGGGTCTCTTCTACATTGACTTTCCTCCGCATCTGTAGACATAGAGATCAGTTCTGTTTCTTGCACTTTAAAGTTTGCAACTTAATTTTAATGATCATCAGTCTGACACCTCAGATCATCTACTTCAGATAGTATGTACTCCAGCTCTTTCTGGATAGAGATATTGGTGAGTCTGAGTAATGATAGTATGTACACCTTGTAAAATAGGTTGCTTTACTGTGCTCCTTTTAAAATACAAGCATTGCATCTGAAGAAAATGGCTTGCTAAAATTCTCAACACTACCAGCAGAGTCTTCCATGGTACCGGGGTATTACTGGAGAGATGTCAATATCACTTTTCATTATTATCGATTACAAAAAGGACATAAGCCCATACCAAATTTAACCCAGACGATAGTAGTAAGTGTTAATTGGAAGACCCCATCTTGGGGCCCAACTGGGGGCAAATGTGATGACTTTTTCAACAAGGAAAGAACAGATTAATACTAGAGTTATTTGTACAATCTACCGCATTATTTACTGGTACAGTAATCGTCTTTGGTGTAATGAGGTTATGTCGACTATTTATCACACTCTTAACGGGTGGATGTGACCAAGTTCCTTTTCACCCCTGACTGTTGGTAAACTCCCCTTTAATTGGGCCCGTGACATGGATGGGTATGCATGCCTCTGCCTTCGCTATACACTGTCTAGCCACCAGCTAAGGTCTGCTATCGCTGTGACTGTCCACACAGGATGCCTCACCCCTGATGCACATGACCGACCCCGAGTTGGCAGTCACTAGTGTGACATAAAAGCGCTGAAGTAGACGACAGTTTATGAATATCACACAAATAAATGAAAATTAAAGGTAACTAAATGCACTTTTAAGTTATACATAACTACAAATTCAGTGTGTCATGACTTGCTCAATTGTACAAATTGTCAGGGAAAATCCTGACAAAAAGATCCTGAAAATTATCCTTACAAAGGCAGACGGACGAATGATCCCGTTGCGGTGTTATAATGCTAAAAGAGAAAATGCAAATTAAATATTTGACGTTCGTACTTTCTGAGAAGCAACAACACATTTATAATCAAAATCTAAGATGTTATCGACCAAACTCGGAATATTGGACCAATCCAACGAGGGACTAGGGACGAAAACCGTACCCCGACCTGGGCTCAGTACCCTATAACTTTCCTGACGAATGTAAAGCCTCATGAGAGGCAGTGTCACATTAAACAACATCTAGGATAATGTTTACATAATTCTAAGCGAAAAAGTCCGAGAGTTTTATGCATGAATTAAATTTAAAGTACATATTATATCGTGAACAGCTTGTCATAATATAGACAAATGTTATCGATTCCTTATTTACTCATGCATATTAATGAAATAATCATATAATTATACGAGACAGGTGCTGTCAAATCACTGAACTTCATTAACATACGGGCATAGTAAAGTGATCATGTTGTATAAATAGCTATTGCACTATGTCGATCACATTACTGGAGGTAAAATATTACTTGTTGGAGAATTTCTTTGATTTTATTTTCACGACTCTGAACAAAGGTAGAAAGTTCGGTTACTTCTTCTTTCAGTATGTGAGATAAATGATTCAAGCCAGACTTTGTCGGCTCGGAATCATCTTGATGGTTTGTACACGTTTATCGTTTTGCGGTAATTCCTGCAGGTAGGGCGTAATACTTGTACCTGCTGCCCCATTGCATGATCGTAAGAGGCGACCAAATTTGGGATATTTTCCCCTTTTTTCTCAACAGCTTTCTTCTTTCTTATGTCTCCCTTGACAAGCATTTTGGGAGTGGGACGACTGGTTTGCCAGTATAACGTGACCGGGTGGGGTGCACTGCTGGGTATCTTTGGCAGTATCCTTCAGTGAGATCGCACTATAAATCGGCAAAAGTTCCGGACTATCACAAGAAGACTTTACACGAAAATACCGCAGTCTCCCAAATCACTCGCACGCACGTGAGGCCGTCCTTAAATGACTTAGCTGTTGATAGGACGCTAAACAAATAAAACCAAACCAATTTGTGGTAATTCACACAAACAAACAACACTGCAGTGACACGATGGCATTTAAATATATTTCGTTTGTGGTTTACACGAAGACTGTGTCAAAAGAACATGGACATATTTGTGGTCAAAACGGCTTACTTACGAACTCTTAAGTTTATTTTGTTTGGTCATTTGTGGACGGGGGGGGGGGGGGGGGGGGTCTCGCGTGATGCAATTCTATACATTTGCGTTGAAGTGTCATTATATAAACCAAGCACACTCTGTGGTCGTTATTATTGTATATATTAATGTTTTACTCGATATGATAACGTACACATTAAATAGGTAGTAAAATATATACAGGATCACGATGATGGTTTACATACCCCGCTCCACAGAACATCTGATCTCAAATATAAAAGTATTGCCATGAAAGGAAATCGGTAATAATTACACGCTTGACAACCCACTTAATGTAGCAGACTGTGGCGGGGAAAGGGAAAACGCTATCAATCATTACGTTTAATCCTTTAATATTAAACTTGGCGGATTTAATTAGATGTTTAAATCAAGATAAACACACTATGTATATGAAGCCTACATGCTATAACCCTTATATACGACGTAACATTTGGTCATTTGACTGGATCAAAAACATCAAAGCTTAACTCTTTTTAATTTATATATGAATCATACGATTTCCGAGTTTTGATTGGATTAACAAATTTGACGTACGTACCTGTAATGACAATGCCTTTATGTATCCTAAGCCCCAAGAAAATCGTGGAGCGGTGTAACACAATTCACAGGTAAACCTGCTTTCTGTGGCTGGCTTGTAACATTCCTTTTTGTATTTTATTGTCTGGTTATGCTTTTTTTAAACACGTTCTTAAAATATTTTGTTAATGCAAAACGATTAACCATTTTCAAATAGAATAGTTATCTAGAGTAACAAGCGTTTCGTTTTGTGTAATGTATCTTGTTTTCATAATTGTCTTGAAAAGGTCGATTGGTAAGAGTAATATAAACAAACGCCGTTGTGTATATTCGTTACAACTTTGTACAGGAAGTCTGAGTTTATGTACAGATACCACTTGATAATGATTTATACGCAGAGATAATTGTTCTGTCAGTAAGTCAACGATGGCTGTTAGACAAATGGTAATATCGACTTTGATAAATGGAAAGCATATCCAATGATATGAATATATTGAAATGGAATTGTCAGTTGTTATATTATTTTAATAAAGAATTACCTTTAAGGCGACATAATCATTTATGGACGTCAGTGAAAGGGAAGGTTTTGCATAAAGTTTGCAGACTTATCATCAATTTAAGGCAAACTGGAAAGTGTTTATGACAGGAAGACACAACGACATAATTCGTTATCCTAAAATGTCACAGCATGGCTATCTTAATTAGAATGACAGCTATTATATTGACAGAAGGCTCCTAATATAACTTCAATAGGAAGTAGACGAGTGATAATCTAACAGGATGTTGTTACTTTTCAGACTGAGATAAGTCCCGGATGTTGTTACTTTTCAGACTGAGATAAGTCCCGGATGTTGTTACTTTTCAGACTGAGATAAGTCCCGGATGTTGTTACTTTTCAGACTGAGATAAGTCCCGGATGTTGTTACTTTTCAGACTGAGATAAGTCCCGGATGTTGTTACTTTTCAGACTTGGATAAGTCCCGGATGTTGTTACTTTTCAGACTGAGATAAGTCCCGGATGTTGTTACTTTTCAGACTGAGATAAGTCGCGGATGTTGTTACTTTTCAGTCTGAGATAAGTCCCGGATGTTGTTACTTTTCAGACTGAGATAAGTCCCGGATGTTGTTACTTTTCAGACTGAGATAAGTCCCGACAGGATGTCGTTCAAGGTAATAGCAGCAATGTGTATCAACAGGGGTGTCGGGATGGCGAACAGACTTCCATGGCCATCGTTAAGGTAGGTGTAATAAATTGGTCATCAGTTTTAATGTCATTAGAATTGTTTGAAATTGACACTAAGATAGATTTACGTCCTTAATTGACGTAAGTAACCTGAACATTAAACCCTGAAGGACGACTAAGCAACTGTGTAATACATTTTCCTGTTCATTAATTGTTCAATACTGTCTGTTCACCTGTGTGACTTTTGTACGATGACTTTTGGATGTTAGTTTTACCGGTGGACGTTTTATCCAGCCCCCGAGGTCGTTACCCTACATACCACGTAAAAGTAAGGTACATGTATTGGTATGAACTGGGTCAACTGTCTGGAACATACACACGTCGTTCTCCTGTACATAGGTATATCCAGATTTATAGTAAGATGTATTTGACGTGATATACCTAAACGTTTGTCTAGGACGAGTCTTATAATGTAGAGACGGTTTTATGATGTAGTTTCATACCTATAATTCGGCATACACATACATTGTTCTGAAACTAAATTGTTAATAAAGTTGGAATCGTGTACAATCTGCAGCATGCTCGTGAGGGAAAGGTTCTTAATATAATGTACGTTTATGTTGTTAAATATTGTCTGTAATAACATTCCTGCGTCTCCATTTATCTAATATTACAACCAGACCATTTAAGAAATATTAACGATTTTCGCTTGTATGTAGCTACCACTGAAGCATGTCGAAACATTTAATAGTAAATGTACGTCTCATTTAAGCGGGAATATTTCTTTGATATAGTTTTTGTATTTTCTGATGTTGTGGCCCATTACTATGCCTTTCTGATGTGGTGCATACTACTATGTCGTTCTGATGTCGTGGCGCCCACTACTATGTCGTTCTGATGTCGTGGCGCCCACTACTATGTCGTTCTGATGTCGTAGCGCTCACTACTATGTCGTTCTGATGTCGTAGCGCTCACTACTTTGTTGTTCTGATGTCGTGGCGCTCACTACTATGTTGTTTTGATGTCGTGGCGCCGACTACTATGTTGTTTTGATGTCGTAGCGCTCACTACTATGCTGTTATGATGTGGTGCCAACTATTATGTTGTGCTGATGTCGTGGCCAACTACTATGTTATTCTGATGTGGCGCCCACTACTATATTGTTTTGATGTGATGCCCACTATTATGTTGCTCTGATATGGCGCCCACTACTATGTAGTTCTGGTGTCGTGGCGCCCAATACTGTGTTGTTTTGATGTGGCGCTCACTGCTATGTTGTTATGATGTGGCGCCCACTACTATGGTGTTATGATGTGATGCCCACTAATATGTTGTTTTGATGTGGCGCCCACTATTATGTTGTTCTGATGTGGCGCCTAATACTATGTTGTTCTGATGTCGTGGCGTTCACTACTATGTTGTTCTGATGTGATGTCCACTATTTTGTTGTTCTGATGTGGCGCCCAAAACTATGTTGTTCTGATGTCGTGGCGCCCACTACTATGTTCTGATGTGGCGCCCACTACTATGTTGTTCTGATATGGCGCCCACTACTATGTTGTTATGATGTCGTGGCTCCCACTACTATGTGGTTCTGATGTCGTGGCGCCCACTACTATGTTCTGATGTGGCGACCACTACTGTGTGGTTCTGATATGGCGCCCACTACTATGTTGTTCTGATGTGGCGCCCACTACTATGTTGTTTTGATGTGGCACCCGATACTATGTTGTTCTGATGTGGTGGCGCCCAATACTATGTTGTTCTGATGGTGTGGCGCCCACCACTATGTTGTTCTGATGTCGTGTTGCTCACCACTATGTTGTTCTGATGTGGCGCCCACTACTATGTGGTTCTGATGTGGCACAAACTAAAATGATTTTCTGATGTCGTGGCGCCCACTGCTATGTTGTTCTGAAGTCGTGGCTCCCACTACTATGTTGTTCTGATGTCATGGCGCCCATTACTGTGTTGTTCTGATGTGGTGCCCACTACTCTGTTGTTCTGATGTGACGCCCACTACTATGTTGTTCTGATGTGGGTCCCACTACTATGTTGTTTTGATGTGGCGCCCGATACTATGTTGTTCTGATGTGCTGGCGCCCTATACTGTGTTGTTCTGATGGTGTGGCGCCCACTACTATGTTGTTTTGATGTGGTGCCCACTATTATGTTGTTCTGATGTGGCGCCCAATACTATGTTGTTCTGATGTCATGGCGCTCACTACTATGTTGTTCTGATGTGGTGCCAACTATTATGTTGTTCTGATGTCGCGCCCACTACTTTGTTGTTTTGATGTGACGCCCACTATTATGTTGTCCTGATATGGCGCCAACTACTATGTTGTTATGATGTCCTGGCGCCCAATACTATGTTGTTCTGATGTGGCGCCAACTACTATGTTGTTCTGATGTGTGACGCCCACTACTATGTTAATCTGATGTGGCTCCCACTTCTATGTTGTTCTGATGTGATGCCCACTACTAAGTTGTTTTGATGTGGCGCCCACTACTATGTTGTTCTGATGTCCTGGCGCCCAATACTATGTTGTTCTTATGTGATGCCCACTACTATGTTAATCTGATGTGGTCCCCACTACTATGTTGTTCTGATGTGGCGCCCACTACTATGTTGTTCTGATGTCGTGGCGCCCACTACTATGTTGTTCTGATGTGATTCCCACTACTATGTTGTTTTGATGTGGCGCCCACTACTATGTTGTTCTGATGTGATTCCCACTACTATGTTGTTTTGATGTGTCGCCCACTACTATGTAGTTCTGATGTGGCGACCACTGTTTTGTTGTTATGATGTCCTGGCGCCCACTACTATGTTATTCTGATGTGGCGCCCACTACTATGTTGTTCTGATTTCGTGGCGCACTACTATGTTGTTCTGATGTCGTGGCGCACTACTATGTTGTTCTGATGTCGTGGCGCCAACTACTATGTTGTTATGATGACCTGGCGCCCAATACTATGTTGTTCTGATGTGGCGCCAACTACTATGTTGTTCTGATGTGTGACGCCCACTACTATGTTAATCTGATGTGGCTCCCACTTCTATGTTGTTCTGATGTGATGCCCACTACTAAGTTGTTTTGATGTGGCGCCCACTACTATGTTGTTCTGATGTCCTGGCGCCCAATACTATGTTGTTCTTATGTGATGCCCACTACTATGTTAATCTGATGTGGTCCCCACTACTATGTTGTTCTGATGTGGCGCCCACTACTATGTTGTTCTGATGTCGTGGCGCCCACTACTATGTAGTTCTGATGTGATTCCCACTACTATGTTGTTTTGATGTGGCGCCCACTACTATGTTGTTCTGATGTGATTCCCACTACTATGTTGTTTTGATGTGTCGCCCACTACTATGTAGTTCTGATGTGGCGACCACTGTTTTGTTGTTATGATGTCCTGGCGCCCAATACTATGTTATTCTGATGTGGCGCCCACTACTATGTTGTTCTGATGTCGTGGCGCACTACTATGTTGTTCTGATGTCGTGGCGCACTACTATGTTGTTCTGATGTCGTGGCGCCCACTACTATGTTGTTCTGATGCCGTGGCGCACAACTATGTTGTCTTGATGTCGTGGCGCACTACTATGTTGTTTTGATGTCGTGGCGCACTACTATGTTGTTTTGATGTCGTGGCGCCCACTACTATGTTCTGATGTGGCGACCACTACTGTGTGGTTCTGATGTGGCGCCCACTACTATGTTGTTCTGATAAGGCGCCCACTACTATGTTGTTTTGATGTGGCGCCCGATACTATGTTGTTCTGATGTGGTGGCGCCCAATACTATGTTGTTCTGATGGTGTGGCGCCCACTACTATGTTGTTCTGATGTGATGCCCACTACTAAGTTGTTTTGATGTGGCGCCCACTACTATGTTGTTCTGATGTCCTGGCGCCCAATACTATGTTCTTATGTGATGCCCACTACTATGTTAATCTGATGTTGCCACCACTACTATGTTAATTTGATGTGGTTCCACTACTATGTTGTTCTGATGTGGCGTCCAATACTATGTTGTTCTGATGTGGCGCCCACTACTATGTTGTTCTGATGTCGTGATGCTCACCACTATGTTGTTCTGATGTAATGTGCACTACTATGTTGTTCTGATGTGACGCCCACTACTATGTTGTTCTGATGTGGCGCCCACTGCTATGTTGTTCTGATGTGGCGCCCACTACTATGTGGTTCTGATGTGATTCCCACTACTATTTTAATCTGATGTGGCTCCCACTACTATGTTGTTCTGATGTGGCGCCCACTACTATGTTTATCTGATGTGGCTCCCACTACTATGTTGTTCTGATGTGGCGCCCAATACTATGTAGTTCTGATGTCATGGCGCTCACTACTATGTTGTTCTGACGTGGTGCCAACTATTATGTTGTTCTGATGTGGCGCCCACTACTATGTTGTTCTGATGTGATGCCCACTACTATGTTGTTTTGATGTGGCGCCCACTACTATGTTGTTCTGATGTGGCGCCCACTACTATGTTGTTCTGATGTCGTGATGCTCACCACTATGTTGTTCTGATGTAATGTCCACTACTATGTTGTTCTGATGTGGCGCCCACTACTATGTAGTTCTGATGTCATGGCGCTCACTACTATGTTGTTCTGACGTGGTGCCAACTATTATGCTGTTCTGATGTGGCGCCCACTACTATGTTGTTCTGATGTGATGCCCACTACTATGTTGTTTTGATGTGGCGCCCACTACTATGTTGTTCTGGTGTGGCGCCCACTACTATGTGGTTCTGATGTGATTCCCACTACTATTTTAATCTGATGTGGCTCCCACTACTATGTTGTTCTAATGCCGTGGCGCACAACTATGTTGTCTTGATGTCGTGGCGCACTACTATGTTGTTTTGATGTCGTGGCGCACTACTATGTTGTTTTGATGTCGTGGCGCCCACTACTATGTTCTGATGTGGCGACCACTACTATGTTGTTCTGATGTCGTGATGCCCACCACTATGTTGTTCTGATGTAATGTCCACTACTATGTTGTTCTGATGTGGCGCCCAATACTATGTAGTTCTGATGTCATGGCGCTCACCACTATGTTGTTCTGACGTGGTGCCAACTATTATGTTGTTCTGATGTGGCGCCCACTACTATGTTGTTCTGATGTGATGCCCACTACTATGTTGTTTTGATGTGGCGCCCACTACTATGTTGTTCTGATGTGGCGCCCACTACTATGTTGTTCTGATGTCGTGATGCTCACCACTATGTTGTTCTGATGTAATGTCCACTACTATGTTGTTCTGATATGGCGCCCACTACTATGTTGTTTTGATGTGGCGCCCGATACTATGTTGTTCTGATGTGGTGGCGCCCAATACTATGTTGTTCTGATGGTGTGGCGCCCACTACTATGTTGTTCTGATGTGATGCCCACTACAAAGTTGTTTTGATGTGGCGCCCACTACTATGTTGTTCTGATGTCCTGGCGCCCAATACTATGTTCTTATGTGATGCCCACTACTATGTTAATCTGATGTGGCCCCCACTACTATGTTAATTTGATGTGGTTCCACTACTATGTTGTTCTGATGTGGCGCCCAATACTATGTAGTTCTGATGTCATGGCGCTCACTACTATGTTGTTCTGATGTGGTGCCAACTATTATGTTGTTCTGATGTGGCGCCCACTACTATGTTGTTCTGATGTGATGCCCACTACTATGTTGTTTTGATGTGGCGCCCACTACTATGTTGTTCTGATGTGATTCCCACTACTATGTTGTTTTGATGTGGCGCCCACTACTATGTTGTTCTGATGTGATTCCCACTACTATGTTGTTTTGATGTGTCGCCCACTACTATGTAGTTCTGATGTGGCGACCACTGTTTTGTTGTTATGATGTCCTGGCGCCCACTACTATGTTATTCTGATGTGGCGCCCACTACTATGTTGTTCTGATGTCGTGGCGCACTACTATGTTGTTCTGATGTCGTGGCGCACTACTATGTTGTTCTGATGTCGTGGCGCCAACTACTATGTTGTTATGATGTCCTGGCGCCCAATACTATGTTGTTCTGATGTGGCGCCAACTACTATGTTGTTCTGATGTGTGACGCCCACTACTATGTTAATCTGATGTGGCTCCCACTTCTATGTTGTTCTGATGTGATGCCCACTACTAAGTTGTTTTGATGTGGCGCCCACTACTATGTTGTTCTGATGTCCTGGCGCCCAATACTATGTTGTTCTTATGTGATGCCCACTACTATGTTAATCTGATGTGGTCCCCACTACTATGTTGTTCTGATGTGGCGCCCACTACTATGTTGTTCTGATGTCGTGGCGCCCACTACTATGTTGTTCTGATGTGATTCCCACTACTATGTTGTTTTGATGTGGCGCCCACTACTATGTTGTTCTGATGTGATTCCCACTACTATGTTGTTTTGATGTGTCGCCCACTACTATGTAGTTCTGATGTCGTGGCGCACTACTATGTTGTTCTGATGTCGTGGCGCACTACTATGTTGTTCTGATGTCGTGGCGCACTACTATGTTGTTCTGATGTCGTGGCGCCCACTACTATGTTGTTCTGATGCCGTGGCGCACAACTATGTTGTCTTGATGTCGTGGCGCACTACTATGTTGTTTTGATGTCGTGGCGCACTACTATGTTGTTTTGATGTCGTGGCGCCCACTACTATGTTCTGATGTGGCGACCACTACTGTGTGGTTCTGATGTGGCGCCCACTACTATGTTGTTCTGATAAGGCGCCCACTACTATGTTGTTTTGATGTGGCGCCCGATACTATGTTGTTCTGATGTGGTGGCGCCCAATACTATGTTGTTCTGATGGTGTGGCGCCCACTACTATGTTGTTCTGATGTGATGCCCACTACTAAGTTGTTTTGATGTGGCGCCCACTACTATGTTGTTCTGATGTCCTGGCGCCCAATACTATGTTCTTATGTGATGCCCACTACTATGTTAATCTGATGTTGCCACCACTACTATGTTAATTTGATGTGGTTCCACTACTATGTTGTTCTGATGTGGCGCCCAATACTATGTTGTTCTGATGTGGCGCCCACTACAATGTTGTTCTGATGTCGTGATGCTCACCACTATGTTGTTCTGATGTAATGTCCACTACTATGTTGTTCTGATGTGGCGCCCACTACTATGTTGTTCTGATGTGGCGCCCACTACTATGTTGTTCTGATGTGGCGCCCACTACTATGTGGTTCTGATGTGATTCCCACTACTATTTTAATCTGATGTGGCTCCCACTACTATGTTGTTCTGATGTGGCGCCCACTACTATGTTAATCTGATGTGGCTCCCACTACTATGTTGTTCTGATGTGGCGCCCAATACTATGTAGTTCTGATGTCATGGCGCTCACTACTATGTTGTTCTGACGTGGTGCCAACTATTATGTTGTTCTGATGTGGCGCCCACTACTATGTTGTTCTGATGTGATGCCCACTACTATGTTGTTTTGATGTGGCGCCCACTACTATGTTGTTCTGATGTGGCGCCCACTACTATGTTGTTCTGATGTCGTGATGCTCACCACTATGTTGTTCTGATGTAATGTCCACTACTATGTTGTTCTGATGTGGCGCCCACTACTATGTAGTTCTGATGTCATGGCGCTCACTACTATGTTGTTCTGACGTGGTGCCAACTATTATGTTGTTCTGATGTGGCGCCCACTACTATGTTGTTCTGATGTGATGCCCACTACTATGTTGTTTTGATGTGGCGCCCACTACTATGTTGTTCTGGTGTGGCGCCCACTACTATGTGGTTCTGATGTGATTCCCACTACTATTTTAATCTGATGTGGCTCCCACTACTATGTTGTTCTGATGTGGCGCCCAATACTATGTAGTTCTGATGTCATGGCGCTCACTACTATGTTGTTCTGACGTGGTGCCAACTATTATGTTGTTCTGATGTGGCGCCCACTACTATGTTGTTCTGATGTGATGCCCACTACTATGTTGTTTTGATGTGGCGCCCACTACTATGTTGTTCTGATGTGGCGCCCACTACTATGTTGTTCTGATGTCGTGATGCTCACCACTATGTTGTTCTGATGTAATGTCCACTACTATGTTGTTCTGATGTGGCGCCCACTACTATGTAGTTCTGATGTCATGGCGCTCACTACTATGTTGTTCTGACGTGGTGCCAACTATTATGTTGTTCTGATGTGGCGCCCACTACTATGTTGTTCTGATGTGATGCCCACTACTATGTTGTTTTGATGTGGCGCCCACTACTATGTTGTTCTGGTGTGGCGCCCACTACTATGTGGTTCTGATGT